>NC_056456.1:35798775-36076275 GCF_018296145.1 Oncorhynchus tshawytscha
TGCTGCAGTGTTTCTGTGGAGAACGATCGAAGCCGAACACAATCACCGCCGGTGAGACATAGCCTCTAGCCTTGCATGCTTTCTCTCTTGGGCGATAATGAAAAAGAGGGGGGAAACAATTTCATTGGCCAGCGGAGTGTGTGAGTAACATCTTCCGAGTCTGCGGTATAACAGGCTCCCCTTACACTTGCTTCTGTCCCGAGTTTTGTCACTTACCCGCTGAAGCGCAGCGCTGTGACGCGAGACTCGTCCTACCCGCAATACTGTAAAAAGATTCAAGTATTTGTGTTTCAAGTCCTCATACAAGCTAACACACACCACAGACAGGTCTTGTTCAGTGGATTTATGTGAGATAGCCAGCATTCATAGAAGTATTAGGATATGCTATTTTAAGAATGGGTCATTTTTAACGCTGCATATTAAGCAGGCCAGTAGGGCAAGCCAATAGAATGATTCATTTACAGCGCTGCATATTAAGCCGGACAGCCAATAGGCAATTAAACGGATTGATGTCATAAACTTACGCAACCTGGAATGTCCGTTTTAGGACCCTCAGCAAAGTAATTACGTTTCAGGGCGCTGGACAGCAACTCCCGTCTCTATATGTACGCCTGCTTTCCAGCATCATGGACAGCATACACAATGGCAGTCTTGATCTCTGTTATGCTGGGAGTAGATTCCTCTGATTTTACCAGTTCACTCAATATTTACATTCCAGCAAACATATTCAAAGTATCTGTTAGTGAACGCTGCCAGTAGATTCCCTTGCCTTTATTAGTTCACTCCGTTGGGCTTGAGACCCTTGTCAAGTCCTGCAGGCCACTCATCGCACAACACACCTGCAACGCTGATCTCTGCAGCGATACAACTCACTTCCTTCTTCAATGACACCATAAAGACTATTAACATATTAGACTTTCAATTATACTTATACAACAATAGTCGGATCATGATTGACTGATTCTGATTACTGGCGTAGTATCATAGTGTCAATTTGAGACTCCATAGATGACTGGTAAAATGGTGAAGATACCCGTTTAAGAAGTTTAAGTGAACTACAACATCCTCCTTCAAAGCTATATCAGCATGTAATTCTGATTGTCATATAATCGACTTTAAACAGATAGGCCCAACGGCGAAAGCAGTACAGATGTAGAATCTTAATTTGATTATTCTTTTGGTTTATGAGAATTTTCTAGCACAGCAGGAAATGCAAACTTTTAGTGCATTCAAGGTTAAAATGTCAGACTTTATTTGCCCAAACATATTACGTATCAACCCTTACAAAAAAATATCCTTGAATTACAATCAACATAATAATTCACATTTCCTGTTGCTGCAGGATAATTTTCCCGCTGTAGCAAACTGGCTCAAATTAAGATCCTAGATCTGTATAGGTACTAAAGTCATCCCTGTCTATCTCAGACAAGATGAGTTATACTTAAGCTGAATGGTTTTAACGGTGCCTTATACAGCTGTCTTGGAAGTAACACTGTTTCCTACCTTTTTTAAAAAAAGTTTCAGGATGACAATTTTTTTATTTCTCTACGTGACAGGAAATAATTTCTCTACGTGACAGGAAATAATTTCTCCACGTGACAGGAAATAATTTCTCTACGTGACAGGAAATAATTTCTCCACGTGACAGGAAATAATTTCTCCACGTGACAGGAAATAATTTCTCCACGTGACAGGAAATAATTTCTCCACGTGACAGGAAATAATTTCTCCACGTGACAGGAAATAATATGGCTGCAACTTGGAAAAACAAGTAAACTAGCTAAATCACGTGATTTCTATGAAACAATGACGCACGACTGAGGTGTTGCTGACTGAACTAGAAATACTAAACTAGTCTACTACTGTAGGTTTCAATGCAGACTATTGTTTGTGTTAGCTTTGTCCCCACTAATGAGAACATTGTTCTATCATTGTTTCACCACTTCTGTTAGAGAATGTTACAGGAGGGTCATTCCTAGCCTGGCTACAAGTCTGTTTTTGCCATCGTGCCACTCATTGCCACTCATTGTCATTTGGCATGACAAGGAGTTGACGTGATAGCACAAACAGATCTGGGACCAGGCTAGTTCATAGCCATTTGTGTCAATGAAATGTATATAGTAGTCCCAGGAACCATAATTTCAATTTAGAATTAAGTAGTTAAACAGTTAAGGAAGAGTATGGTTCTCAAATGTGTTAAAAACGAATGGCCTGTCTCACCTGTGCAAACTCTGCACCTGCTTTTGTTTACAAGAGGGTCTAAAACACAAGGTGTAAAGATCATATTTGAAGGTAAATTGTAAGTAAAGGTGCATTCTGTGATCTAGTCCCCTCTGTAAATAACAGTTTGATATGTTTTTACAGGTGCATCCTCTTAGTAAATCTGGCCCCAGGTTCTTTGCTACTTCATCTCTTGAAGAATCATTTTTTTTGTCCACATAATTGTACTGGTTTTGAAAGGTGGATACATATTTAGGAAGTCATTTATAATTCAGACTCAAAGAAAAGGTAGGATATGAAAATTGAACAAAAAGTAAACAAACAAAAGGGAAGAGGATTAGTTGAAAAGGATTCTATGACACATAGCATGGCACGTAGTGAGTAAAATAATACCATTTCACAAAGAAATACTCTGCAGTTGTAATATATTAGATTTGGGGATGTACTGTATGTATCAAACATCTCAGAATAGGAGTGTTGATCTAGGATTTTTTGGTATTTGGTATTTTATTAGGATCCCCAGTAGCTGTTGCAAAAGCAGCAGCTACTCTTCCTGGGGTCCACATGACATGATACAGAACATTAAATGACAAGAATAGCTCAAGGACAGAATTACATACATTTATTTTAAAAGGCACATGTACAGTAGCCTACATGTAAATACATACACACAAACGGTCTAGGTCATAGTAATAATAATATAAATAATAATAATACAGGAGAGGTGTTGTGCTGCAAAAGGTGTTGCTTTATCTGTTTTTTTAAAACCAGGCTTGCTGTTTATTTGAGCAATATGAGATGGAATGGAGTTCCATTCAATAATGGCTCTATGTAATACTGTACGCGTATTCTTGAATTTGTTCTGGACCTGGACACTGTGAAAAGACCCCTGGTGGCGTGTCTGGTGGGGTAAGTGTGTGTGTGTCAGAGCTGTGTGTAAGTTGACTATGCAAAATATTTGGGATTTTGTTTCTTATAAATAGAAGAATTGTTGCAATCAGTCTCTCCTCAACTCTTAGCCAAGAGAGACTGCTATGCATAGTATTTATATCAGCTCTCTGATTACAGTGAAGCGAAAGATATGCCGCTCTGTTCTGGGCCAGCTGCAGCTTAACTTGGTATTTCCTTGCAGCACTGGACCACATGACTGGACAATTATCAAGATTAGACAAAACTACAGCCTGGAGTAATTGCTTTTTGGAGTGTGGTGTCAAAAAAAACAGAGCATCTCTTTATTGCGGACCTCTCCCCATCTTTACAACCATTGAATCTATATGAACAACCATTGAATCTATATGTTTTGACCATAACAGTTTACAATCTAAGGTAACGCTGTCGCGCCTGCTCCCTCTCTTCCCCCCCGCTCCAGGCTCCCCAGCATTACACACTCCTGCCACCGTCATTACGCACACCTGTCTTCCTCCGTCACGTGCATCGGCATATTATTGGGCTCACCTGGACTCAATCACCTGTTCATTACCTCCCCTATAGTTGTCAGTTCCCCATCTCTGTCCCCGCTGCAACAATGATTGTTTGTCATTGTGTATCCGTGTGCTGACCCTGTCTCTGTCTTGCTCTTTGTCTGTTTCTAATTAAATGACCCCGTACCTGCTTCTCGTCTCCGGCGGCGGCCCTTACAGAATGCAGCAGCCATCATACGAAGCATTGGGGAGTGCTGACGTTCCGGTTGGTGGTGACGTCGGGTCCGCTGCCCGACACCGATGAAACCAGGGGTGCTTAAGCCAGCTCATCGGGCTGTCACACCCTAGCTGGCTCGAGACGTTTCTTGCCCTGGTTGGCTCGGAAGGCGCCCATCCCACATCAGGCCTCAGCCGGATCATCAGGTGTTTACGCCCAGCTGGCCTAGTCAGGCTGCAACGTCTCTGCCGGATCATCGAGCTCCCAAGCCTCAGCCGGATTAACAGGCCTTCATGCCTCAGCGGGATGAACAGGCCTTCATGCCTCAGCCGTTTCGCCAGGCTCTCATGCCTGCCGGTTTGTCCAGTGCCCGTCCCTCGGCCGGCCCATCAGGTTCGCCCAGGTGGGACACCGGGTGGCGCCCCTAGAGGGGGAGGGGGAGCACTGACACGCCTGCTCCCGCTTTTCCCCCTGCCAGGCTCCCCAGCATTACGCACACCTGCTTTCCCCCCGTCACGCGTATCAGCGTATTATTGGACTCACCTGGACTCAATCACCTGTTTATTACCTCCCCTATAGTTGTCAGTTCCCCGCTGGTGCACTGATTGTCATTTGTCATTGTGTATCCGTGTGCTGACGCTGTTTCTGTCTTGCTCTTTGTCTGTTCCTAATTAAATGTCAACTCACCGTACCTGCTTCTCGTCTCCGGCGTCGGTCCTTACAAACGCCATGTAATTTAGTCTCCTCAACTTGTTCAACAGCCACACCATTCATTACTAGATTCAGCTGAGGTCTAGAACTGGAATGATTTGCACCAAATAAAATGCTCCTAGTTTTAGAGATGTTCAGGACAAGCGTATTACTGGACACCCATTCCAAAACAGACTGCAACTCTTTGTTAAGGGTTTCATTAGCTGTGGTTAATTTCATTAGCTGCGGTTCACTTCATTAGCTGTGGTTAATGATGCGTATATGGTTTAATCATCAGCATACATGGACACACATGCTTTGTTTAATGCCAGTGGCAGGTCATTGGTAAAAATAGAAAAGAGTAGAGGGCCTAGAGAGCTGCCCTGCGGTACACCACACTTTACATGTTTGACAATAGAGAAGCTTCCATTAAAGAATACCCTTTGAGTTCTATTAGATAGAGAGCTCTGAATCCATGATATGGCAGAGGTTGAAAAGCCATAACACGTACACTACAGTTCAAAAGTTTGGGGTCACTTGGAGATGTTCTTGTTTTTGAAAGAAAAGCACATTTTTTTGATTGATCAGAAACATTTTTAATGTTGTAAATGACTATTGTAGCTGTAAACGGCAGATTTTTTATGGAACGTCTACATAGGTGTACAGAGGCCCATTATCAGAAACCATCACTCCTGTGTTCCAATGGCACATTGTGTTAGCTAATCCAAGTTTATAATTTTAAAAGGCTAATTGATCAAAACCATTTTGCAATTATGTTAGCACAGCTGAAAACAGTTGTTCTGATTAAAGCAATAAAAGTGGCCTTTAGACTAGTTGAGTATCTGGAGCATCAGCATTTGTGGGTTCGATTACAGGCTCAAAATGGCCAGAAACAAAGACCTTTCTTCTGAAACTTGTCAGTCTATTCTTGTTCGAAGAAATTAAGGCTTTCCATGTGAGAAATTGCCAAGAAACTGAAGGTCTGGTACAACGCTGTGTACTACTCCCTTCACAGAACAGCACAAACTGGCCCTAACCAGAATAGAAAGAGGAGTGGGAGGCCTCACAAGTCCTCAACTGTCAGCTTCATTGTATAGTACTCGCAAAACACCAGTCTCAACGTCAACAGTGAAGAGGTGACTCCAGGATGCTGACCTATTAGGCAGAGTTCCTTTGTCCGGTGTCTGTGTTCTTTTGCCCGGTGTCTGTGTTCTTTTGCCCATCTTAATCTTTTCTTTTTATTGGCCAGTCTGAGATATGTATTTTTCTTTGCAACTGTCTAGAAGGCCAGCATCCCGGCATCGCCTCTTCACTGTTGACGTTGAGACTGGTGTTTTGCGGGTACTATTTAATGAAGCTGCCAGTTGAGGACTTGTGAGGTGTCTGTTTCTCAAACTAGACACTCTAATGTACTTGTCCTCTTTCTCAGTTGTGCACCGGGGCCTCCCACTCCTCTTTCTATTCTGGTTAGAGCCTATTAGCGTGCTGAAAGTCTATTGTTAATTTGTTTACAGAGAAATAGCATTGTATTTGGTCAACAAAAAAAATCCAACAGTTTGCTAAGACCTGGCAGCAAGCTTATAGGTCTGCTGTTACTCTTGGGTAGCGGAATTACTTTGGCTTCCCTCCAGGCCTGAGGACAAAGACTTTCCTCTAGGCTCATATTAAAGATATGACAGATATGAGTGGCTATAGAGTCAGCTACCATCCTCAGTAGGAGTGGCTATAGAGTCAGCTACCATCCTCAGTAGGAGTGGCTATAGAGTCAGCTACCATCCTCAGCAGCATTCCATCTAAGTTGTCAATGCCAGGAGGTTTGTCGTTATTGATCGATAACAATCATTGTTCCACTCTCCCACACTAACTTTACAAAATTCAAACTTGAAATGCCTTTCTTTCATTATTCATTTTTTTATGCATGAGTACGACGGCTCACTGTTCGTTGTTGGCATTTCCTGCCTAAGTTTGCCAATGAAGTGATCATCAAAAATAATTGGCAACATCAAATGGTTTTGTGATGAATAAACCATCTGATTTGATGAAAGATGGAGTTGAATTTGTCTTTGTGCCCATAATTTCATTTAAAGTACTTGAACTTGGCTTCATAGTACAGTTTCTTCTTCTTTTTGTTGAGTTTAGTCACATAATTTCTCAATTTGCAATAAGTCAACCAGTCAGATGTGCAGTCAGACTTATTAGCCACTCCTTTTGCCTCATCTATTTCAACCATACAGTTGTTCAATTCCTCATCAATCCATGCAGCCTTAACAGTTCTGATAGTCAGTTTCTTAACAGGTGCATATTTATCAATAATTGGTAGAAGCAATTTCATAAATTCATCAAGTGCAGCGTCTGGATGCTCCTCATTAATCACATCAGACCGACAAATATTTTTAACATCATCCACATAAGTGTCACAGAAAAATATTTTGTATGATCTCTTATATACTATTTTAGGCCCAGATGTTGGAACTTTGGCTTTCCTGGATATATCCACTGAGTACGGATATAGCTTTAGAACAAAGTTCTACAGTATTAGTAAAAATGTGATCGATACATGTAGATGATCTTGTTCCTGTAGTGTTTGTAAACACCCTGGTAGGTTGATTAATAACCTGAACCAGATTACAGGCACTGGTCACAGTGAGAAGCTTCCTCGGACAGCTTGATGAAAACCAGTCAATACTCAAGTCCCCAAGAAGGTAGACCTCTCTGTGTACATCACATACACTTTCAAGCATTTCACACATATTATTTAGATACTGACTGTTAGCACTTGGTGGCCTACAGCAACACCCCAAAAGAAAAGGTTTTAGATGTTCCAAGTGAACCTGCAACCATAACACTTCAATAACACTTGACATAAGATCTTCTCTAAGCATTACAGGGATATGGTTCTGAATATATACAGCAACACCTCCCCCATAAGATCTTCTCTAAACATTACAGGGATATGGCTCTGAATATATACAGCAACACCTCCCCCATAAGATCTTCTCTAAACATTACAGGGATATGGTTCTGAATATATACAGCAACACCTCCCCCATAAGATCTTCTCTAAACATTACAGGGATATGGTTCTGAATATATACAGCAACACCTCCCCCATGAGATCTTCTCTAAACATTACAGGGATATGGTTCTGAATATATACAGCAACACCTCCCCCATGAGATCTTCTCTAAACATTACAGGGATATGGCTCTGAATATATACAGCAACACCTCCCCCATGAGATCTTCTCTAAACATTACAGGGATATGGCTCTGAATATATACAGCAACACCTCCCCCATGAGATCTTCTCTAAACATTACAGGGATATGGCTCTGAATATATACAGCAACACCTCCCCCATGAGATCTTCTCTAAACATTACAGGGATATGGCTCTGAATATATACAGCAACACCTCCCCCATAAGATCTTCTCTAAGCATTACAGGGATATGGTTCTGAATATATACAGCAACACCTCCCCCATAAGATCTTCTCTAAACATTACAGGGATATGGCTCTGAATATATACAGCAACACCTCCCCCATGAGATCTTCTCTAAACATTACAGGGATATGGCTCTGAATATATACAGCAACACCTCCCCCATAAGATCTTCTCTAAGCATTACAGGGATATGGCTCTGAATATATACAGCAACACCTCCCCCATAAGATCTTCTCTAAACATTACAGGGATATGGCTCTGAATATATACAGCAACACCTCCCCCATAAGATCTTCTCTAAACATTACAGGGATATGGCTCTGAATATATACAGCAACACCTCCCCCATAAGATCTTCTCTAAACATTACAGGGATATGGCTCTGAATATATACAGCAACACCTCCCCCATGAGATCTTCTCTAAACATTACAGGGATATGGCTCTGAATATATACAGCAACACCTCCCCCATAAGATCTTCTCTAAGCATTACAGGGATATGGCTCTGAATATATACAGCAACACCTCCCCCATAAGATCTTCTCTAAACATTACAGGGATATGGCTCTGAATATATACAGCAACACCTCCCCCATAAGATCTTCTCTAAACATTACAGGGATATGGCTCTGAATATATACAGCAACACCTCCCCCATGAGATCTTCTCTAAACATTACAGGGATATGGCTCTGAATATATACTAAGTGACACCTCCCCCATAAGATCTTCTCTAAGCATTACAGGGATATGGTTCTGAATATATACAGCAACACCTCCCCCATAAGATCTTCTCTAAACATTACAGGGATATGGCTCTGAATATATACAGCAACACCTCCCCCATAAGATCTTCTCTAAACATTACAGGGATATGGCTCTGAATATATACAGCAACACCTCCCCCATAAGATCTTCTCTAAGCATTACAGGGATATGGCTCTGAATATATACAGCAACACCTCCCCCATGATCATTTCTGTCTCTTCTATAGATGCTATATCCTTGTATTGCTACTGCTGTATCATCAAATGAATTATCTAAGTGAGTCTCAGAAATGGCTAATATATGAATGTTCTCTGATGTTAACAAGTTATTGATTTCAAGAACCTTATTTCTAAGGCTACATATATTAATATGGACTATTTTCAGCCCTTTCCTGGGTAGCTTATCAGAGAGACATAATACTGAAAAGAGCAAACAAAGCAAGATAATAAAATATACATTCAGCAGTCCATTAATCAATGTGTGTGTGTGTGTGTGTGTGTGTGTGTGTGTGTGTGTGTGTGTGTGTGCTTCGGGGTTGAAGCTACGAACCCAAAGGCTTGGCTCTCTCATCCCTTCCAGGCTTCTGGGAGGGAGGGTGGACAATGAGCCTGTCATAGTGGATGTACGCAATGTCTTTCATGGCTGGGATCAGTTCTTTCCTCTTCTGGTGTAGAGCTTCAGGTTAGTCCCCATTGATGAAGATATACGTTCCTCTCAAGTTCTTGGCTCCTTCCAGCTACCCTGTCCTTGAACCTCAGGAACTTAACCACTATTGGCCTGGGCCTGTCACCTGGGCCGGTGGGCAGGCCCAGTCACGGTGGGTGTGGGCATGCTCTACCTCAATCTTCCTGTGGTCCATCTTCAATTTCTCAGAGATCATTTCCCTCACTGTGTCCTCAAACTCCGTCCAGGTCTCGTGGAGATTCTGCAATTCTGTCCACACCATGTTGTTCCGCCTTGATTTTCCCTCGACATAGTCTGATTTATCTGTCATTGTTATCATGGATTCACATACAGAACTGATGTCCTCTCTCAATGACTTACAGATTGCTGTCATCTTGCCGTTCTCCTGTTTAAACTCATCGTTCTGACCCTGGGAGAACTGCAAACTGTTCTTCAGGTCCTGGACCTCTCTGGTCAGGTCGGCCATTCTTTTATTAGTTGACTCAACCCGTATTTGGACAAAACACTTGAAGCTATTTTTTTGTTGTTGTAGCAACTCCTTCTAAAAATATTTTTGGTCGTTTAAAAGATCCTTCAAGTGTGAAAGAGAGACACCACTGTCCTTAATGCTACTCCTGCTGGCTCTGGTCTTTGTCATGGTAGCGAGCAACGCAGGTTACGTTGTTACTCATCGCAGTTGCAGTTTGGGCAAGTCACAGGGAAGATTGAAAACAACAAACCCTGTCCATGTAATCTTATTCGGTGTGATCTAAAAGGCACTAATCTGAGACAACTGATACGGTGCCAGATATTGAATCTATGATAAAGCTGTTGACCAGTGTTGCCACTTTAAAGTATCATTATTTATATGTGTCACATATATTCCCTCTCCAGCCTCTAGGTTATCAGGCTGCTGATTATCCAGCACACCTGTCACCATCGTCTTGCGCACCTGCGCCTCATGACACTCACCTGGACTCCATCACCTCCTTGATTATCTTCCCTATATCTGTCAGTCCCCTTGGTTCTTTCCTCAGGTGTTATTGACTCTGTCTCATGACACTCACCTGGACTCCATCACCTCCTTGATTATCTTCTCTATATCTGTCACTCCCCTTGGTTCTTTCCTCAGGTGTTATTGACTCTGTTTTCATGTTGGTGCGTTGTTTGTGTTTCGTGTTTATGGTTTTGTTCATTTATTAAAACACTCCCTGTACTTGCTTCCCGACTCTCAGCGCACTCGTTACAATATGGCATTAAAATACACATTATTTATGAGGAAACCGGAACCAATGAAATAACTGTGATAGTATTGTTTAATATCATACACAGCAAAAGCTAAACGCTAATTGACTTTATATTTGTTGTTATTGTGATGTAATTCTCGTATTAAATTTAAAGCGGGTTAACTGGGGTTCAATTAATTTCCCATTTTTTCCCCTTTTTGTGATCAAATTGGAAGTTTAAAAAAAGGAAGGAAGTATAGAGAATTATTGACATTGACATTATGAGTGTAAAGACAATATCTTGACAAGTGCACAGGGGGAAATGTTCATGACCAAAACGTTTCCTGAACCAATAAAGGCAAGGCCGCTATCTACTTGCAGCTTTCAAATGAAGGGGGTGGAAGGGAGCCTAGTGGTTAAAGCGTCGGGCCTGAAGGTTGCTAGTTCGAATACCCAAGCTGAAAAGGAGAGAAAAAACATGTCAATGCCCTTGAGCTAGGCACTTACACGGAACCCAAACCGGCTGTGCGCGTGTGCCATTGTGCGCCATCGTGCATAAATGTATTTTGTTCCCCTAAACCAAACGCGATCTCAACACGCAGGTTAAAATATTGCTAGTTAATTTGTCCTATTTAGCTAGCTTGCTGTTGCTAGTTAATTTGTCCTATTAACTAACTTGCTGTTGCTAGTTAATTTGTCGTATTTAGCTAGCTTGCTGTTGCTAGCTAATTTGACCTATTTAGCTAGCTTGCTGTTGCTAGTTAATTTGTCCTGGGATATAAACATTAGGTTGTTATTTTACCTGAAATGCACAAGGTCCTCTACTCCGACAATTAATCCACAGAGAAAACGGTCAACTGAATCGTTTCTAGTCATCTCTCCTCCTTCCAAGCTTTTTCATCTTTCAACTTATGTGGTGATTGGCATCTAAACTTTCATAGTATTACCACGACGACTGACAAAACAGTTAGTCTTTCAATCACCCACGTGGGTATAACCAATGAGGAGATTGCACGTGGGTACCTGCTTCTATAAACCAATGAGGAGATGGGAGAGGCAGGACTTTCAGCGCGATCTGCGTTAGAAATAGGAATAACTTCTATTTTAGCCCTTGGTAACGCAGACGCTCGTTGACGCGTGTGAGCAGTGTGGATGCAATAATTGAATAATAATCGTTGCCTCTCCTTGTTCGGGCGGTGCTCGGCGTTCAACGTCACCGGTCTTCTAGCCATCATTGATCCATTTTTCATTTTCCATTGGTTTTGTCTTGTCTTCCCACACACCTGTTTTCAATCCCATTCATTACCTGTTGTGTATTTAACCCTCTGTTTCCCCTCATGTCTTTGTCAGAGATTGTTTATTGTCAGCGTAGTGTTTTTGTTGTGTAGGTGCGCGACGGGTCTTCGTACCCATATCTGTTTATGTTCTTTTTCCTGTTTAGTGTTATGGAGCATGTTACTATGACATTATTAAAAGACTCCATTTTACACTCCGTTTGACTCTCCTGCGCCTGACATCCCTGCCACCTATAAACATATGCCTGACACTTATAATAGACACATGCTTATAATAGACACATGCTTATAATAGACACATGCTTATAATAGACACATGCTTATAATAGACACTTGTATATGTGTGAAGTACCACTCAACAATGTATGCACTCACTACTGTATGTCGATTTGGATAAGAGCGTCTGGTAAATGACTAAAATGTAAGGAAATAGGATAAATAGAAGCACCCTCCAGAGTCTATTATAATACAGGTCAATACTACCAGTATGTACTGTAGACTGTCCATTGACCTGAACTGTGAACATGCACAGAAAGAGATGAGTTGCTGTCCATTGACCTGAACTGTATGCCTTCTTTCCTGAAGACCCTAAAACTAAAACATTCCATCATGCTGCATATGAGAGGGGTGTAACTATGTTTATTAAATGGAGAAGAGGGGTGTAACTATGTTTATTAAATGGAGGAGAGGGGTGTAACTATGTTTATTAAATAGAGGAGAGGGGTGTAACTATGTTTATTAAATAGAGGAGAGGGGTGTAACTATTTTTATTAAATGGGGAGAGGGGTGTAACTATTTTTATTAAATGGAGGAGAGGGGTGTAACTATGTTTATTAAATAGAGGAGAGGGGTGTAACTATGTTTATTAAATGGGGAGAGGGGTGTAACTATGTTTATTACATGGAGAAGAGGGGTGTAACTATGTTTATTAAATAGAGGAGAGGGGTGTAACTATGTTTATTAAATAGAGGAGAGGGGTGTAACTATGTTTATTAAATAGAGGAGAGGGGTGTAACTATGTTTATTAAATGGGGAGAGGGGTGTAACTATGTTTATTAAATAGAGGAGAGGGGTGTAACTATGTTTATTAAATAGAGGAGAGGGGTGTAACTATTTTTATTAAATGGAGGAGAGGGGTGTAACTATGTTTATTAAATAGAGGAGTTTATTAAAGGGGTGTAACTATGTTTATTAAATGGGGAGAGGGGTGTAACTATGTTTATTAAATGGGGAGAGGGGTGTAACTATGTTTATTAAATGGGGAGAGGGGTGTAACTATGTTTATTAAACTATGTTTATTAAAGAGAGGGGTGTAACTATGTTTATTAAATGGAGAAGAGGGGTGTAACTATGTTTATTAAATGGGGAGAGGGGTGTAACTATGTTTATTAAATGGAGGAGAGGGGTGTAACTATGTTTATGGAATGGGGAGAGGGGTGTAACTATGTTTATTAAATAGAGGAGAGGGGTGTAACTATGTTTATTAAATGGAGAAGAGGGGTGTAACTATTTTATTAAATGGAGGAGAGGGGTGTAACTATGTTTATTAAATGGAGGAGAGGGGTGTAACTATGTTTATGGAATGGGAGAGAGGGGTGTAACTGTTTATTAAATGGAGGAGAGAGGGTGTACTACTGTTTATTAAATGGAGAAGAGGGGTGTAACTATTTTATTAAATGGAGGAGAGGGGTGTAACTATGTTTATTAAATGGAGAAGAGGGGTGTAACTATGTTTATTAAATGGAGGAGAGGGGGTAACTATGTTTATTAAATAACTATGTTTATTAAATGGAGGAGAGGGGTGTAACTATGTTTATTAAATGGAGGAGAGGGGTGTAACTATGTTTATTAAATGAGAGGGGTGTAACTAGTTTATTAAAATGGGGGAGGGGTGTAACTATGTTTATTAAATGGAGAAGAGGGGTGTAACTATTTATTAAATGGAGGAGAGGGGTGTAACTATGTTTATTAAATGGAGAAGAGGGGTGTAACTATTTTATTAAATGGAGGAGAGGGGTGTAACTATGTTTATTAAATGGAGGAGAGGGGTGTAACTATGTTTATTAAATGGAGAGAGGGGTGTAACTATTATATTAAATGGAGGAGAGAGGGGTGTAACTATGTTTATTAAATGGAGAAGAGGGGTGTAACTATTTTATTAAATGGAGGAGAGGGGTGTAACTATGTTTATTAAATGGAGGAGAGGGGTGTAACTATGTTTATTAAATGGAGAAGAGGGGTGTAACTATTTTATTAAATGGAGGAGAGGGGTGTAACTATGTTTATTAAATGGGGAGAGGGGTGTAACTATGTTTATTAAATGGGGAGAGGGGTGTAACTATGTTTATTAAATAGGGGTGTAACTATGGGGAGAGGGGTGTAACTATGTTTATTAAATGGGGAGAGGGGTGTAACTATGTTTATTAAATGGAGGAGAGGGGTGTAACTATGTTTATGGAATGGGGAGAGGGGTGTAACTATGTTTATTAAATGGGGGAGAGGGGTGTAACTATGTTTATGTTTATTAAATGGAGAGAGGGGTGTAACTATGTTTATTAAATGGAGGAGAGGGGTGTAACTATGTTTATTAAATGGAGAAGAGGGGTGTAACTATGTTAAATATTAAATGGATGGAGAAGAGGGGTGTAACTATGTTTATTAAATGGGGAGAGGTGTAACTATTTTATTAAATGGGGAGAGGGGTGTAACTATGTTTATTAAATGGGGAGAGGGGTGTAACTATGTTTATTAAATGGGGAGAGGGGTGTAACTATGTTTATTAAATGGGGAGAGGGGTGTAACTATGTTTATTAAATGGAGGAGAGGGGTGTAACTATTATATTAAATGGGGAGAGGGGTGTAACTATGTTTATTAAATGGAGAAGAGGGGTGTAACTATTTTGTTAAATAGAGGAGAGGGGTGTAACTATGTTTATTAAATGGAGAAGAGGGGTGTAACTATGTTTATTAAATGGAGGAGAGGGGTGTAACTATTTTAAATAGAGGAGAGGGGTGTAACTATGTTTATTAAATGGGGAGAGGGGTGTAACTATGTTTATTAAATGGAGAGGGGTGTAACTATGTTTATTAAATGGAGAGGGGTGTAACTATGTTTATTAAATGGAGGAGAGGGGTGTAACTATGTTTATTAAATGGAGGAGAGGGGTGTAACTATGTTTATTAAATATGGAGGAGGGGTGTAACTATGTTTATTAAATGGAGGAGAGGGGTGTAACTATGTTTATTAAATGGAGGAGAGGGGTGTAACTATGTTTATTAAATGGAGGAGGGGTGTAATATGTTTATTAAATGGGGAGAGGGGTGTAACTATGTTTATTAAATGGTTTATTAAATGGAGGAGAGGGGTGTAACTAAGTTTATTAAATGGAGGAGAGGGGTGTAACTATGTTTATTAAATGGAGAAGAGGGGTGTAACTATGTTTATTAAATGGAGATGTTTAGAGGGGTGTAACTATGTTTATTAAATGGAGGAGAGGGGTGTAACTATGTTTATTAAATGGAGGAGAGGGGTGTAACTATGTTTATTAAATGGAGAAGAGGGGTGTAACTATGTTTATTAAATGGAGGAGAGGGGTGTAACTATGTTTGTTTATAATGGAGAGGGGTGTAACTATGTTTATTAAATGGAGGAGAGGGGTAACTATGTTTATTAAATGTAACTATGTTTATTAAATGAGAGGAGTTTATTAAAGGGGTGTAACTATGTTTATTTAGGGGTGTAAATGTTTATTAAATGGAGAAGAGGGGTGTAACTATGTTTATTAAATGGAGGAGAGGGGTGTAACTATGTTTATTAAATGGAGAAGAGGGGTGTAACTATGTTTATTAAATGGAGGAGAGGGGTGTAACTATGTTTGTTTCTATGTTTATTAAAGAGGAGAGGGGTGTAACTATGTTTATTAAATGGAAAGAGGGGTGTAACTATGTTTATTAAATGGAGGAGAGGGGTGTAACTATGTTTATTAAATGGAGGAGAGGGGTGTAACTATGTTTATTAAATGGAGGAGAGAGGGGTGTAACTATGTTTATTAAATGGAGGAGAGAGGGGTGTAACTATGTTTATTTATTAAATGGGGAGAGGGGTGTAACTATGTTTATTAAATGGAGGAGAGGGGTGTAACTAAGTTTATTAAATGGAGGAGAGGGGTGTAACTATGTTTATTAAATGGAGAAGAGGGGTGTAACTATGTTTATTAAATGGAGAAGAGGGGTGTAACTATGTTTATTAAATGGAGGAGAGGGGTGTAACTATGTTTATTAAATGGAGGAGAGGGGTGTAACTATGTTTATTAAATGGAGAAGAGGGGTGTAACTATGTTTATTAAATGGAGGAGAGGGGTGTAACTAGGGGTGTTTGTTTATAGAGGAGAGGGGTGTAACTATGTTTATTAAATGGAGAAGAGGGGTGTAACTATGTTTATTAAATGGAGGAGAGGGGTGTAACTATGTTTATTAAATGGAGGAGAGGGGTGTAACTATGTTTATTAAATGGAGAAGAGGGGTGTAACTATGTTTATTAAATGGAGGAGAGGGGTGTAACTATGTTTATTAAATGGAGAAGAGGGGTGTAACTATGTTTATTAAATGGAGGAGAGGGGTGTAACTAAATGTTTTATTAAATGGAGGAGAGGGGTGTTTAACTATGTTTATTAAATGGAGGAGAGGGGTGTAACTATGTTTATTAAATGGAGAGAGGGTGTAACTATGTTAAATATTAAATTAAATGGAGAGGGGTGTAACTATGTTTATTAAATGGAGGAGAGGGGTGTAACTATGTTTATTAAATGTAACTATGTTTATTAAAGGAGAGGGGTGTAACTATGTTTATTAAATGGAGGAGAGGGGTGTAACTATGTTTATTAAATGGAGGAGAGGGGTTTATTAAATGTAACTATGTTTATTAAATGGAGAAGAGGGGTGTAACTATGTTTATTAAATAGAGGGGTGGAGAGGGGTGTAACTATGTTTATTAAATAGAGGAGAGGGGTGTAACTATGTTTATTAAATAGAGGAGAGGGGTGTAACTATGTTTATTAAATGGGGAGAGGGGTGTAACTATGTTTATTAAATAGAGGAGAGGGGTGTAACTATGTTTATTAAATGTTTATTAAATGGAGGAGAGGGGTGTAACTATTTTTATTAAATGGAGGAGAGGGGTGTAACTATGTTTATTAAATAGAGGAGAGGGGTGTAACTATGTTTATTAAATGGGGAGAGGGGTGTAACTATGTTTATTAAATGGAGAGGGTGTAACTATGTTTATTAAATGGAGGGGGGTGTAACTATGTTTATTAAATAGAGGAGAGGGGTGTAACTATGTTTATTAAATGGAGAGAGGGGTGTAACTATGTTTATTAAATGGGGAGAGGGGTGTAACTATGTTTATTAAATGGAGGAGAGGGGTGTAACTATGTTTATGGAATATGTTTATGGAATAGGGGGTAACTAGAGGGGTGTAACTATGTTTATTAAATGGAGGAGAGGGGTGTAACTATGTTTATTAAATGGAGAAGAGGGGTGTAACTATGTTTATTAAATATGAGGAGAGGGGTGTAACTATGTTTATTAAATGGAGGAGAGGGGTGTAACTATGTTTATTATGGAATGGGAGAGAGGGGTGTAACTATGTTTATTAAATGGAGGAGAGGGGTGTAACTATGTTTATTAAATGGAGAAGAGGGGTGTAACTATGTTTATTAAATGTTTATTAAAGGAGAGGGGTGTAACTATGTTTATTAAATGGGGAGAGGGGTGTAACTATGTTTATTAAATGGGGAGAGGGGTGTAACTATGTTTATTAAATGGGGAGAGGGGTGTAACTATGTTTATTAAATGGGGAGAGGGGTGTAACTATGTTTATTAAATGGAGGAGAGGGGTGTAACTATGTTTATTAAATGGGGAGAGGGGTGTAACTATGTTTATTAAATGGAGAAGAGGGGTGTAACTATGTTTATTAAATAGAGGAGAGGGGTGTAACTATGTTTATTAAATAGGGGGTTTATTAAATGGAGAGGGTGTAACTATGTTTATTAAATGGAGGAGAGGGGTGTAACTATGTTTATTAAATGGAGGAGAGGGGTGTAACTATGTTTATTAAATGGAGGAGAGGGGTGTAACTATGTTTATTAAATGGAGGAGAGGGGTGTAACTATGTTTATTAAATGGAGGAGAGGGGTGTAACTATGTTTATTAAATGGGGAGAGGGGTGTAACTATGTTTATTAAATAGGGGAGAGAGGGTGTAACTATGTTTATTAAATGGAGGAGGGGTGTAACTATGTTTATTAAATGGAGGAGAGGGGTGTAACTATGTTTATTAAATGGAGGAGAGGGGTGTAACTATGTTTATTAAATGGAGGAGAGGGGTGTAACTATGTTTATTAAATGGAGAGAGGGGTGTAACTATGTTTATTAAATGGAGGAGAGGGGTGTAACTATGTTTATTAAATGTAACTATGTTTATTAAATGGAGGAGAGGGGTGTAACTATGTTTATTAAATGGAGGAGAGGGGTGTAACTATGTTTGTTTCATAGAGGAGAGGGGTGTAACTATGTTTATTAAATGGAGGAGAGGGGTGTAACTATGTTTATTAAATGGAGGAGAGGGGTGTAACTATGTTTATTAAATGGAGTAACTATGTTTATTAAATGAGGGAGGGGTGTAACTATGTTTATTAAATGGAGGAGAGGGGTGTAACTATGTTTATTAAATGGAGGAGAGGGGTGTAACTATGTTTATTAAATGGAGTGTAACTAGTTTATTAAATGGGGGTGTAACTATGTTTATTAAATGGAGGAGAGGGGTGTAACTAGTTTATTAAATGGAGGAGAGGGGTAACTATGTTTATTAAATGGAGAAGAGGGGTGTAACTATGTTTATTAAATGGAGTAACTATGTTTATTAAATGGAGGAGAGGGTGTAACTATGTTTATTAAATGTAACTATGAGGAGAGGGGTGTAACTATGTTTATTAAATGGAGGAGAGGGGTGTAACTATGTTTATTAAATGGAGGAGAGGGGTGTAACTATGTTTATTAAATGGAGGAGAGGGGTGTAACTATGTTTGTTTCATAGAGGAGAGGGGTGTAACTATGTTTATTAAATGGAGGAGAGGGGTGTAACTATGTTTATTAAATGGAGGAGAGGGGTGTAACTATGTTTATTAAATGGAGGAGAGGGGTGTAACTATGTTTATTAAATGGAGGAGAGGGGTGTAACTATGTTTATTAAATGGAGGAGAGGGGTGTAACTATGTTTATTAAATGGAGGAGAGGGGTGTAACTATGTTTATTAAATGGAGGAGAGGGGTGTAACTATGTTTATTAAATGGAGGAGAGGGGTGTAACTATGTTTATTAAATAGAGACAATACTCTATGAAAGTGACTAGGAACTAGCCTTGTAGTTTTTGTACTTGTGTAAGATTTTTGAAACGATCTTCAATGGGCAAAAACGTCTTCAGCCAAATACTTCATAAAAGGCATCTGGCGGGAGTAAATTAAGCCACAGACACACATGTCATTTTATATACACTGAGTGGACAAATCATTAGGAACGCCTGCTCTTTCCATGACCTAGACTGACCAGGTGAAAGCTATGATCCCTTATTGATGTCACTAGTTAAATCCACTTCAATCAGTATAGATGAAGGGGAGGAGACAGGTTAAAATATTATTTTTAATCCTTGAGACATGAATTTTGTATATGTGCCATTCAGATGGTGAATGGGCAAGACAAAGTATTTAGGTGGCTTTGAACAGGGTATGGTAGTAGGTGCCAGGCACACTAGTTTGAGTGTGTCACGAACTGGGTTTTTCGAGCTCAACAGTTTCCCATGTGTATCAAGAATGGTCTACCACACAAAGGACATCCAGCCAACTTGACACAGCTTTGAGAAGCATTGGAGTCAACATGGGCCAGCATCCCTGTGGAACGCTTTCGACACCTTGTAGAATCCAAGCCCCAACAAATTGAGGCTGTTCTGAGGTTTAAAAGGGCTGCAACTCAATATTATGAAGGTGTTCCTAATGTTTTGTACACTCAGTGTATATCTTAAATGACCATGTTTTCACAAATTTCATGATATAATCGTCAAGACCCTTGAAAAGATTAGGGGACATGGCCAGGAAGTAAAATGTAATTAACTGCCTTAATGTTACTGGACCCCAGGAAGAGTAGCTGTTGCCTTGGCAGTAGCTAATGAGGATCCTTAATAAATACAAATACACTTCTTATGATATCATGAAAATGTTCACTATCACACCTCCCTTTGTGTCACATGGTTACTTTTCCAGTACAGTAACCTCGTTTTATACGCAAGATAAAAGTGTAAACAAATGCAGTATGCTCTAAGGACAACAAAAAATCTAGATAGAGATTACAATTAGTTCTTGATGCATGACAAAGACGCAATGCTAAGGTTTGTCCACAAGATGGCGCTAGATATAAGACAACATGCAGAACTCTTGGAACGGTGTGGCCTGCTGTGGCACCGCACACCCGGGTTGACAGCCTCACAGCTGGTGAACAAGATCACTTTGGCCGCGCTGTCGTAAATATTCCAATATCTCCACAACAGACTGAACGCTGACTATGCGTTGTTGAGGCTGAAATTACATAAATAATTAAAGGAGCATTTGTAATTTGTACAGTGACAAGTACACCGAAATTATTTACTGACGTATTTACATGACACCTATACTGACTGATATGTTGCTACTATTGTCTATAATATGACAATTATTATAGAAAACATAAAACCTTATTTGGAGAGAGATTGAGTAGCTTCCTGTATCATTGATTCATTTTCGGAGAAGTCGTCAAACCCAGACGAAGTTAATCCCTGAATGGTTCACGCTGATTCTCCGTGGCAGGGAGCCGAGAGGTTTTCCATGTATGGCTCACGTCATTCTCCCACCCTTTTATTGAGCCACTTTCGTGTGTGCCCTCCTATATGAGGACACACACCGCATCGGACACAGAGCCAGAAAGATCACTCACACACACATACACGCACACCACCTTTCATCAGTTAAAGCAACAGAGGTCAGGAATTGGCACTTTCCTTGAGAGGGCCTGCCAGAACACTTGTTATAAAGTCATCAGACATGATATACCACTTGTTATAAAGTCATGACACCATTGCAATGTAATGATACTGTAATAACGCGTGGAACATAAAATAGAACGTTCACCCACCTTCTATTCACTTAAAGTCACAGTATTTCATCATGAGGTCCGTGTGTGTTCTGTTTGGTCTGTCTGTTGTGTTGTCTCTGCCTTGTCAATGTGTGTTTATTTTCAACCATTATCTGCGCTGTGCACACAAGGATTCGTCTAGGGGTTAATTAACTCATTTTGCATATAACCTTTAGCCATCAGGTGTCCATTGACACTTCAAGCTAATGTAAAAGGCGCCTAAATAGATAGGTATTTACTTATATTTATATATATATATAAATATATATAAATATATATATATATATTAGCAACATAAAACTGCTGTATAAGAAAGGAATTCATAAACCACTGGAATTAGAATGGTACAATGGGGATAGATAGTAGCGGTCCAAATTGGCTGTCTAGCCCTTTCCGACTGACCTCGGTACCGCATATAATCACTGCTACATTTCAAATTGAAGAAAGACTTAAGCCCCATTGTCCCAATAATGAATGCGGTACCGAGGTCCGTCGGAAATTCGTTTGGATTTGAACGCGCGCGGGGACGAACACAGCACACCGTTATTTTGGAGATGCGCACTCACTCTATCGCGCTCTCTCTCTTTGTTTTTGTTCTCTTATACACGCACCATGAACGTACTCTCTCTCGCACTCTCACACACTCTCTCTGTCTCGTTCCTCTCCCTCCTGCCTCTCAATTCTTTCTCTCTTTTTCCCCGGATAATTCTTCATCCAAACCTCAATCACGTATGATTGCGTAGAGAGAGAACCGTGAGCCCATTCACTCATGCCTGTAGGCGAGAGGAGAGCACCCGCATACCATCCATACGGAAGGAAATAATCCATTACTCCAATCGTGTTGTCTGCAAGGAAACCGGCTTTTTGGAAGATTTTTATAGTCTACATACGAACAATAATAACGAAACGCATATGTTTTTCTCTCATTGTAAAGCCAAATCACTATGTTGCTGCTGCATTCTCACAGATCATTATCTTTCCCCGACCGTGCTCGGAGGGTCTGCTGGTAGAAGGGCTGGTACAGATGGCACAGATGCCGGTAGTCCCGGAGAGTGAGTGGGGCAGCCAAATGGACCGCCGCCTACCTTTTGTCCCCTCTCGATTCGGTTTTGACTTCGGCTTAATACATTGACAAGTTATGAGACGTTGCATTCACCCAGCTGTTGATGAAATAGTTTACAGTGAAGTTTAAGGTGTCTCGAATGCATTATGGTGCTGGATATTTTGACACTCACGGACTTTCCGTGCAAATGAGGATTATACCGAGGGGGACAGTCGTGCTTGTCAGACCTGGAATACCTGAGACTCAATTTTGCGCACGCACACAAACTTATTTACCACAGTTGCATTTTTTTTTAAATTGCCTAGATTATGCGTAAATTGGTGGCATTTATACTTTCCCTGCAATGAATTTGTGTATTTTCTAAGGGGTCAGAATGACATTTTGCTAAATCCGCGTGGATCGTTTTTTATTTTTTATTTCACGGTTCTTTTTGCTCCAAACTATCACACAACCACTCGATCTCTGTCCAACGACTCTTGGTTCGGTTCGGCTCGCCCGCGAGGGAGATGGCCGCTATCGCCAGCTCCTTGATCCGTCAGAAACGCCAGGCGAGGGAGTCAAACAGCGACCGAGTCTCCACTACAAAACGCCGTCCTAGCCCCAGCAAAGATCCTCGTTCCATATGCGAGCGCCATTTCTTGGGGGTCTTCAGCAAAGTCCGTTTCTGCAGCGGAAAGAAAAGACCAGCCGCTCGGCGGCGACCAGGTCAGTGCTGTAGTTTTGTGTGAAACGGTTTCCCCGCCCCTCGACCGAGCTGAGCTAATGCATTACTGCAGTCAGATGCCTTATCTTAATAAAGGCTGGAGGTAGATTTACCCGCGGTGCCTGAGAATGCAATGCGAAAAATCCACCTGTTCCATAGCTCACGTGTTGTCTGTCGAGAACCACTGCACAGTTTACCCATATCCTACCGTATCAGCCTCAATGTAAAAGTATGTACATGTTGTGACGTTACCGATATTAATGTTATATTACCGTGATCATAATGATCGATTATTTTAGCACCATTATTGCTATTCTATCCTATAGGCTGTGCATTTCTATTAGAAGGCATGGCAGATATTGGCTATGACCTACATATATTCACATATATTTAAGCTTACTAATTAACATTCATTTTTTTACATCTCCCCTGCCATGTTGAAATGAATGCTTCCTTAAATAATTCAATAATTCATGGAGATTGAGACTGAGTGGAGATAAGTTGCACCGCAGTGCACAAAGGCTGTTTCAAGAGTAAATGTTTAATGGTAAATGTTTAATGGTAAATGTTTAATGCAGAGGGGAGGTTTACTGCAGTGTAGGGAGGTAGCTATAGTGATTAAGACGCTACCAGCCATATTGATGGACACAGACTCCGGGGCTACTATGCTAAGCTATCATTCTTCCCCTTCTCCTGGTGCACAGATAAAGAGGAACTGGCCAATCACTCCCCTCCTTATCCAGCCAAAGGCTGTCATGTGATGAACGGGAGGTGCACTGTCACCACAGACAGACAGATAGACATACCAGAGTCACAGACAGACAGATAGACATACCAGAATCACCGATAGACAGATAGACATACCAGAATCACTGACAGAGATACAGACAGACATGCAGAATGACCAGATCCACAAACAGACAGAACAAAACCACAGACAGACAGACAGACAGACAGACAGACAGACAGACAGACAGACAGACAGACAGACAGACAGACAGACAGACAGACAGGCAGACAGACAGACAGACAGACAGACAGACAGACAGACAGAGAACAAAACCACAGACAGACAGGCAGAATGACCAGATCCACAGACAGACAGAACAAAACCACAGACAGACAGACAGACAGACAGACAGACAGACAGACAGACAGACAGACAGACAGACAGACAGACAGACAGACAGACAGACAGACAGACAGACAGACAGACAGAGAACAAAACCACAGACAGACAGGCAGAATGACCAGATCCACAAACAGACAGAACAAAACCACAGACAGACAGACAGACAGACAGACAGACAGACAGACAGACAGACAGACAGACAGACAGACAGACAGACAGACAGACAGACAGACAGACAGACAGACAGACAGACAGACAGACAGACAGACAGAGAACAAAACCACAGACAGACAGGCAGAATGACCAGATCCACAGACAGACAGAACAAAGCCACAGACAGACAGAGAGACAGACAGACAGAGAGAGAGAGAGAGAGAGAGAGAGAACAAAACCACAGACAGAGAACAAAACCACAGACAGACTCACAGACAGACAGGCAGACAGACAGACAGGCAGAATGACCAGATCCACAGACAGACAGAACAAAACCACAGACAGACAGACAGACAGACAGACAGACAGACAGACAGACAGACAGACAGACAGACAGACAGACAGACAGACAACAAAACCCCAGACAGTCAGATAGAACAGAATCACAGACAGATAGACAAACACACAGACAGACAGACAGACGTTATATTATCATACTGCAGTAATGGTTAGAACATTTTGACAAGCAGCCTTTGCTGGAGAAATTTGTCTGTTAAAAGAATGTTGTTTTTCCTTCTATCTCCCTCATAAGATGCACCCTCCAAACCTCCACAGGTGTCCCGTAAGGGCGGCAGGCTAGGTCAGTAGCTCAGCCTCCATCCGTGTGTGCTGTGTTTTTTTCCGTCTCCACCCCCCGCATCATCTCGCGCCCATGTTGATACCCCTTTTGCTAGGAAGGGAGGGTGGGGGAGGTGAGAGGCTGGGGTGGGAGGGGAGGACAGGGGGAAGGTGGGGCTGGGTGGTGGTAGTGGGTGTGGATGGATGGTAGTGGGTGGTCAGGGTTGGGGTGGTTGAGGGTTGGGAGGGGGTTGTAGTGGGTGATGAGGGGTGGGGTGGGTGGGGGTGGAGGGTTGGATGGTGGGGTGGTAGTGGGTGGGGTGGGTGGAGGATTGAAGGGTGGGTGGTTGAGGGTTGGGAGGGGGTGGAAGTGGTTGAGGGTTGGGGGGGATGGAAGTGGGTGGGGGTGATTGAGGGTTGGGATGGGGGTTGTAGTGGGTGGTGAGGGGTGGGGGTGGTTGAGGGTTGGGAGGGGGTGGTAGTGGGTGGGGGTGGTTGAGGGTTGGGAGGGGTGGTAGTGGGTGGGGGTGGTTGAGGGTTGGGAGGGGGTTGTAGTGGGTGGTGAGGGGTGGGGGTGGTAGTGGCTTGCAGCACCTGTCTGATGCCAGTGACTCCTCTGATAATTGTTTTGACACTACTTTCAATTTGGATTTCTCCTTTTTCTATTTTTCCTGATTTTGTATTTTGTGTGATTTAAGCTCTCTTGCAGTAGTCTCTTCTTCTTTGGTTACTCTCTCCCTCTTCTCCTTCGCTTTTTATGTCTCTGTCTTTCAGTTTGTCTGTCTGATCAGTTTTCACTCTGTCTCTTCCCTCTGCTCCTCCAGTGTGTGTTTGACATGTGTTTAACATGTGGCGTATTGTTGTGTGACTGGGTGGAGGTCTGTTTATCCATGTGTATTGATGAGCTGTGTTTCTCCCTGTCTAAACTGTCGACTATAGAGATTGAGGTGATCATTAATCATTTCATGGTCATAACGCCATTTGTCAACATGCCCAACTGTCCCTGTTTATGTCTGTACATTGTCACACTAAAGGTTGTGCAATTTTGAATACACACAGGCACGTCTTCCCATGGTAGGCATATCCCGAGCACAGACACAGGCAATTTGTTCTGTCCACACGTCTCCCTTAAACTCACACTTAAACACGCCCTCTCCCTCTATTTCTGTCTCCTCACACACATACCTGCATACTTCATTTGCACGCAAACGCATCCACCCAGACACACAGCAACGGAGGTTGGTGGCACCTTAATTGGGGAGGACGGGCTCGTGGTAATGGCTGGAGTGGAACTGGTGGAATGGTATCAAATACATCCAACACATGGTTTCTAAGGTTTCTATGTATTTGATGCCATTCCATTTGCCCCGTTCCAGACATTATTACGAGCCGTCCTCCTCTCGGCAGCCTCCACTGATATCATATCCACTGCCACACACAACACAACACAACACAAAACAACACAAGCATGTCCATTGTGTTTCCCACCCCTCTAAATGGAGCAGATTTGTTCTGCTGTCAGTGATCACTAAGCCCATGTTCAAGCCTTTATTCATAGTAGTGCAGTTATCACATGTGATTTAGTGAGGTCCCACCCTGCTACCCCCCCCACACCATTCCTCCCTTCCCACACCTCTCCCCCTCCACCCCACACCACTCTCCCTCTTCCCCCACACCACTCTCCCTCCTCCACCCCACACCTCTCTCCGCCTACACCACTCTCCCTGCCCCCCACACCACTCCCGCTCCCTACCCCCCACACCACTCTCCCTGCCCTACATCCCACACCACTCTAGCTGCCCAACCCCCCACACCACTCTACCTGCCCTACCCCCCACACCACTCTCCCTGCCCTACCTCCTCCCTAGACTCCACACCACTCTCCCTACTCTTGATGGATTATGGCGGGCCTGTCCCAGAGATTGACGGCTCTGCCGCCGGTGAGTTGTGGATTGATGGACAGAATGAAGTACGGTTGATCTGACATTAACCTCCACTGATGCGAGGTCAGCTTGCAAGCCAACCCTGGGCTCAACGACAGTACGGATCAAATGGCACATATCTGCTCCAGGACCAGCCCTGGAGTCCACTGGGGATTCCACTGTGGACACTGGCGATGATTCTGATTCTGTTCTGAGGTCAGATGCTACTCCATCAGCCCTCTTTGAACCCGTCCACATGTTCACACTTCACCTCTAGAGAGATCTGGACTCGAATCAATACGGGGTTTGTTTAATGTAAAGGCCAAGAAAATTCAATTGAATAATGAACTTGTATCCAAGGACAATTTAGTTTGTTTATCTCAAACAAAGTACAGGATTATTATTTTCAGATTGTGACTTTCCGTTTGGTCTCAATTTGATGAAGGTTATTTTGACAGATGAGAAAATAACAGCCTGGTTGTAGGATGATGGAGCCAGTGAATTATACAGTTGGATCACAACTGCCTTAGCTTCAAATTGAACCTTCGCAAACGCATGACTCCATAAGCAGCATCACTACCACAATATAGAGGTACTCCTTTCGAGCCTCTACTGCTCAATCCAAATCTAACACATTTGCTTTCATAAATCCCAAATAATGAAGGACCAAAAAATACCAAATGTAAGATATCTTACTCAGAATGTTTTATTTTCACTGCTAAGTGTCCCTGTTGACAAGCTCTATAGAAGCTAAACTATCCACGCACAATCAAAAGAACTACACATTAACCATCACAGAGATTTCAACCTGGTCTCAGAGAATATCGTATTATTCTGTATGCAAAAAGGAGACACTCCATTTTGTATGATATGTTACGTTTTTCTTATGGTAAGTATTCATTTGTGGATGTCCATCACCCATTTTGTATGATATGTTACGAATTACAATTCCTATTCTATGTTACCAATTTGCAAAACGTACAATCTGTTACGAATTTGCAAAACATACATTATGTTACGAATTTGCAAAATTCTATGAATTCTAGCTAGGTGGCTAACGTTAGCTAAAAGGGTTACGGTTAGGGGAAGGGTTAGCTGAAATGCTAAGTAGTTACAAAGTTGCTAAAAATTGGTAAGTAGTTCAAAAGTAGTTGATATATATATGATGACATTCGAACTCGCAACCTTTGGGTTGCTAGACGATCACATTATACACCCGACCAACCATCCTATCTTATGTAACCATACCAAACGTAACATATCATACTAATTTAAGTGTCCCAGATTTACATTTACTATGTTATGTCTAGTCTATGAAACCAGGCTGGAGAATTTGCAGATGATTGTTTCTCCTAACATGATCTTCTAGCACCCCCACCCTTTCTCAACGATAAACATACTTTTTCACACGTTTTTTTCTTGCAGTCGGCAAAAGACTCCCATAGCCTTGGGCTAAACCTCATGATCCACCTGCTCCGTCACAAGCCCAGCACCAAATGTCACAAGCACCACAAAGTTGGACGGCAACTCAAGTTTCAAGTTTAACATTTTAATGTCACGTGTACAAGTACAGTGAAATGCCTTTCTTTCAAGATCTAAACCCAACAATGCAGGAATCAATCAGAATGTAATACTAAAAATAACAAGGTAGAACAAAACCACATGAGATATAAAAATAAGTAAGCATACTATATACAGGGTCAGTTCCAGTACCATGTTGACAATGTGCAGGGATACTGGAGTGATACAGGTAGGGGTAAGGGGTAAGGTGACTAGGCATCAGAATATAATACTCAGTGTTCTTTTTAGATGGTATAACATTTTGGGGTGACTAACCTCGTAAAATTACCATAGCCTTTGATTGGGCATCAGATGTAGAGTTGAAAGCCCTTTAAACATAATAAACATTGTAGATATTTTGTTAGTTAAACCCACATTATGAAGTACTGGTTCACCGAAATCTCCAGGCCCATCTAGAAGCAAGCAGTTAGATAGGGCTGAATACTAACTTGTGATTTTTTGTTTTTATCTCATTGACGTCAGTGCATGATTTACTCAAAAGTTCAAGTTTAAGTGCATAAAAAGTTAGGATTCGTCTCTTGGTGAACAGTGGAAAAATCTGAGTGAATCCACAAGTCACTCTCCTGATGAAAATAGTAAGATCAGGCAAATGGCAAACACCAAAACCCCAAACGTAGGTCAGCTGCCATAATATATTAATACCAGATTACATCATCACCTTCAAGGACCACCTGTCAACATCACCAGTGTACAAGAGGGCAGTAGATACTCTAATGGTTACAGGTGCGTCAGGATTCAAGGATCAGTTTGCCACGTAGAGGTTAGGAGATACCTTAGCTAGCAAGTTGGCAATGTTCAACAAGATAACAGTTTTCATAAAAATGCATAGGTTACTATCGTGTTACAAGACTATCTATGGATTCCTTTGAATTTTCTTGTACCAGACCAAGTCTATTCTGACCCCTGACCCTGACACCAACCTGGTAACCCATCCTCAACATGTGTATTACTAGTTTGTCAATGTGAACAGCAGTGGCAAGGTGTCAGGCAGTAGGGGTGTGGTCTGACGTGCCCCTGGGGGGTGGGGCGTGGTGGGGTCTGTCCTTTGTTTCAGAGCCGCAGCTGAAGGGCATCGTGACACGACTGTTCAGCCAGCAGGGCTTCTACCTGCAGATGCAGCCGGATGGCTCTATCGATGGCAGCAAGGACGAGAACAGCGACTACAGTGAGTAATTGGTTCGGCACTACTACTCCCAGCATGCCCCATGGTTACCAAGAGTTACTGGCCTCATTCCAATCCCTTAAAAGTGTGTCCTTCCTTCCTTTGTTTCTTGATGTAATGGTTAGACGTGATTCGACAGGTAAACACAAAGGCTCCACCGCGTGGCTTTCACCTGTCCAGTCTTTTGTGATCAGTGATTGCTTCAAGGAAGGATGGAAGGATGCACTTATAAATACTCTGAACTGGGATACTACCCCATTTAACATCCCTTAATTTATGGTATTGCATCATATGAGGGGAGGACCATCCTCAGTGAATTTGGGGAAAATAAAACATTGTGAAACATTTAGATTACAACTATAGTAAATATATTCACGTCACCAAATAATTGATTATAACACACTGTTTTGCAATTAAGGTCTACAGTAGCCTCAACAGCACTCTTTAGGTTAGCACCATGGTGTAGCCAGAGGACAGCTAGTTTCCGTCTTCCTCTGGCTACATTGACTTCAATACAAAACCTAGGAGGCTCGTGGTTCTCACCCCATTCCATAGACTTACACAGTAATTATGACAACAGCGTTGGACTAGTAACCGAAAGGTTGCAAGTTCAAATCCCCGAGCTGACAAGGTACAAATATGTCGTTCTGCCCCTGAACAGGCAGTTAACCCACTGTTCCTAGGCCGTCATTGAAAATAAGAATTTGTTCTTAACTGACTTGCCTAGTTAAATAAAGGTAAAAAAATAAAAATAAAAAATTCTGGAGGGTGTCTTCCAACCTATCAGAGCTCTTGCAGCATGAACTGACATGTTGTCCACCCAATCAAAGGATCAGAGAATGAATCAAGTACTGAAAGCATAAGCTACAGAGAGCTAGCACAGTCCATAAAATGTGGTGAGTAGCTGACACAAAGATAGTGAGACAGTAGTTGAACAGTTTTGAACAAATGTATTTCTTCAAAAAATTAAGGAGAAGCAAGAGAGAGAGAGAGAGATAGCTATATTTCGTTGGATTTTCTTTTCACGTACTTAGCTAGCGGATGCAACTAGCTAGTTTAGCTTACTCAAACACCCGGCTCAAACAAAGAGGGATGCTATGTTAGCTAGCTGACTATGGCTATCCAACAGAGAGGGATGCTATGTTAGCTAGCTGGCTATGGCTATCCAACAGAGAGGGATGCTATGTTAGCTAGCTGGCTATGGCTATCCAACACTGGAACTCTTCCACGTCAAGGTAAGCTTTTGGTTTTATAAATGTATTTCCACTGTGGCTCTCCGGTGTAACTGCTAAGCATTTTACTCGTCCTAGAAGAGCTGGTTAGGCTGTTTTCATGTTATCTAGAGCGTAGGTGACTAACTGCTGCTGGCAGCAATTTAATTGCGTTTTTTTGCCGATGTTTAACGACACCGGCCATATTCAACGGGTGTTGAGCGTTCGTAAATGTATCCGTTATTCTGCACTCTGGCACACTCAGTCGAGAGTGCTCTGAAATCGGAGTAGATAGCCAGAGTGAATTTACGAAAGCATCCTATGACGTTAGCTAATATGGTGACAACAATGGAGGCTGTGTGTAGCGGTTAGCAGTTATGATATGAAGGTTTGGCTTTGGAAAGTTTTTTTTTCTGCCTGGTTACAGACAGCTGGTGTGTTGTGCACAAGCAAAGGGAAAAGGTGAAAGGAGGAGAGTGCATCAATGTGAGAAGGAATTATACAACAGGCAGTGATCGTGCTGTTTGTATTAGGCTGTTATTAAAGTAAACTGTTTGTGTTTGTGATCAAAGGTGTATTCAATCTGCGATTCTGTTGAAAATAAGTTTCTTAAACACGGAAGCAAACTGAGCGAAACAGGGATAAACATACTTGAATTTGTCCAATAGAAACTCACGTTTGCAACTGTTGGACTAATGATTACACCCTAGATCAGCTAGATGCAGGCTAGAGTGTGCAAGGCAGTGTTGAATCTGTCTGCCACCTTAATTATTAACACGTTGTACAGCTTTTATTCATCAGCCAGGTTGTAGAAACCACATGATCATTGGGTATAGGAAAAATGTGAGCATAATGCATTAAACTACACTTATCGATTGTCACTGGTGTAGAGAGGAGTAGGCAGGAGGCAGTCGCAGGTTTAGAACTACTGAATTGATTTATGCACCATAGATCAAAGCGGGACGATGACTCAAACGCTGGCTGTGCTCAAAATATATCTTCATAAACAGAAAGGCACAAAGTGCAAAATATAAAGTATTCAGGAAATAGTAGAAGTGATTCCTGTCAGGAGAAGAAGTAACATTGACCGACAAAAGACAAATGACAGAGGGAGTATATATACAGTGATAGAGTGGGGATTGGAACCATGACGACGAGACAAGTCCGGGGTTGATGACTGAAGGGCGTTTGTCAGCAGGTAGGAGGCCAGCGACACAGAACACCTGAGCTGGCCTGGAGGGAGAGCCAAAGCGAAGGCTGGTGTGACATCGATGTTACATTGAGCTGAGTAAATGGAATATGAATGACATTCATCCAATATGCTGTAATAGAAATAAGGCCATGCTCATGAAAAAAAAGAATCGCCCTCCATCATCTTAAACAGCACCGACACTCACTGGTTTACAGTGAAACAAAATGTGTGTGAAATTTTGTTCTAGTTTAGTGCCAACATCTACTGCCAAGATCTATACCTCAAACAATGAATTGGTTTGAACTTTTAAACAATGTCTTGGAGATGAGTCAATTCACACATAGTATTTTGTGCCTGTGAGACAGTGTTAGGTGTGCTAAAAACATCCAAACTTGTAAAAAATCAGATCATAGTGATCTGAAGACTGCTTTTCTTAATCAGTGGTAATATCAGTGTAATAATGACAACTACACATCCTAGGGGTCAATTCCATAGTAACTTTTATTGAGAAAAACAACTATTTTGCATTCAAATTTGCATGTCCAACTGAGAACACTGAAATACACAGTTGAAGTCAGGGGTTTACATACACCTTAGCCAAATACATTTAAACTCAGTTTTTCACTATCCCTGACAGTTAATCCAAGTAAAAATGCCCTGTCTTAGGTCCGTTAGGATCACCAGTTTATTTTAAGAATGTGAAATGACAGAATAATAGTAGAGAGAATGATTTATTTCAGCTGTAATTTCTTTCAGAACATTCACAGTGGGTCAGAAGTTTACATGCACTCAATTAGTATTTCGTAGCATTGCCTTTAAATTCTTTAACTTGGGTCAAACATTTTGGGTAGCCTTCCACAAGTTGTGTGAATTTTGGCCCAGTCACGTTTGTAGGCCTCCTTGCTCACACACGCTTTTTCAGTTCTGACCACAACTTTTCTATGGGATTGAGGTCAGGGCTTTGTGATGTCCATTCCAACACCTTGACTTTGTTTCCTTAAGCCATTTTGCCACAACTTTGGAAGTATGCTTGGGGTCATTGTCCATTTGGAAGACCCATTTGCGACCAAGCTTTAACTTCCTGACCGATGTCTTGAGATGTTGCTTCAATATATCCACATAATTTTCCTCCCTCATGATGCCATCTATTTTGAGAAGAGCACCAGTCCCTCCTGCAGCAAAGCACCCCCACAACATGATGCTGCCACTCACATGCTTCACGGTTGGGATGGGGTTCTTCGGCTTGCAAGCCTCCCCCTTTTTCCTCCAAACATAACAATGGTAACAGTTCTATTTTTCAGTTCTATGGCCAAACAGTTCTATATGTGTTTCATCAGACCAGAGGACATTTCTCAAAAAACTACAATCTTTGTCTCCATGTGCAGTTACAAACCGTAGTCTGGCTTTTTTATGGCGTTTTTTGAGCAGTGGCTTCTTCCTTGCTGAGCGGCCTTTCAGGTTATGTCAATATGGGACTCGTTTTACTGTGGATATAGATACTTTTGTACCTGTTTCCTCCAGCATCTTTACAAGGTCCTTTGCTGTTGTTCTGGGATTGATTTGCACTTTTCGCACCAAAGTACGTTAATCTCTAGGAGACAGAACATGTATCCTTCCTGAGCGGTATGACAACTGCTTGATCCCATGGTGTGGTACTGTCAGAGGTCTTAGCTGATGTCTTTTGATTTTTCCATGATATAAAGCAAAGAGGCACTGAGTTTGAAGGTAGGCCTTGAAATACATCCACAGGTACACCTCCAATTGACTCAAATTATGTCAATTAGCCTATCAGAAGCTTCTAAAGCCATGACATCATTTTCTAGAATTTTCCAAGCTGTTTAAAGGCACAGTCATCTTAGTTTATGTAAACTTCTGACCCACTGGAATTGTGATACAGTGAATTATAAGTGAAATAATCTGTCTGTAAACAATTGTTGGAAAAATGACTTGTGTCATACATAAAGTAGATGTCCTAACCGACTTGCCAAAACTATAGTTTGTTAACAAGACATTTGTGGAGTGGTTGAAAAACAAGTTTTAATGACTCCAACATAAGTGTATGTAAACTTCCGACTTCAACTGTATATATTTTTATATCAAATGGAAACACCTAGCAAAACATCCTTTGTGTGCCACTGTGTGAATGTAAGTGTCACATTGTTTTGATTTAAACATCTCTAAAGCCTGTGATTGTCGCAACTGCATTTTCCCTGTGGATGTTCATGACTTATAATAAATTCAATCGAAGGAACTTCTTTCTCAGGAGACATCTGGTCCAAAGGATCCTTTCCACCAGTCATTTCTCTTCACTTTCATGGTATGAAATTCATGGTATGAAATGACTGTTGGAAAAATGGTATCAGGGGATGGAGGAGCGCAGTAAACTGGAAATCATTTAGCAAATAGAACCAAAAATACCCCCTACTCCATTTGTACCTAATAAATAATTCCCTCTGAGAAACGCCTCATGCTTAGAGACTGAAGACGATAGAGAAGAGGGAAGGAGAGAAAGAACTGGCCCGGGCTGGCTCATGATGTCCTATTGATATCATTTCTGATTTAGAAGTTGTCGTATAACCAGATTGTAGCAACCGACTGGTCTCTTTCACAACTTTTTGCCATGAGGAAATGAAATTGTCATGGGAACGACGTCATATTTTGGTTGTTATCTGGTCAGATATCCAGATAACAACCAGATAACAACATATTCTGCTAAAATCCCTCTTCCTTTATCCAACTTTAGACAACTACCTATTGATCTGTGTGATGTATTAGTATGACATTTGTTGAAACGCAATGTTCAAATTCAAAATCTCCCATCATATCTATGTAAACCAATGTCCATGCAAATGTGCAGACCGATTTGATTGGAGGTACACAACACACGGCTCTCGTCATGAGCCGTCCGGTCGCAACCGAGAACCTAACCAAATGTAGCAGGTGTAAAAGAAGCGCCTGAAACTCAATCCCCCAAGATATTGGTCTTAATGAGAAGGCGGGGAAAAACTGTCGGGGGAGGTTCTCTTCTGCACTGTTTCAACCAATCCGGGTTAGTGGAGGAGGAGTTAAGATCAGTGGTGTAGTGGAGGTAATACACATGTATACGCAGTATACCCACCTTTTTGTCGGCATGGCTTACTTCTTAATCCCCATGATGCGTGTAGTGGTGTAACGTTAATGCATGAAGTCAAGAAGCATGAGTTCGTAATGATGGGTTGCCAGGTGTGCGTAATGATGGGTTGCCAGGTATGTGTAATGATGGGTTGCCAGGTGTGCATAATGAAGGTTGCCAGGTGTGCAGGATGAAGGTTGCCTTGTGTGCGTAATGATGGGTTGCCAGGTGTGCATAATGAAGGTTGCCAGGTGTACGTAATGATGGGTTGCCAGGTGTAAATAATGAAGGATGCCAGGTGTGAATAATGAAGGTTGCCAGGTGTAAATAATGAAGGTTGCCAGCTGTCCGTAATGAAGGTTGCCAGGTGTGCGTAATGAAGGTTGCCAGGTGTGTGTAATGAACGTTGCCAGGTGTGCGTAATTAAGGTTGCCACAGATGTGCGTAATGAAGGTTGCCAGGTGTGTGTAATGAAGGTTGCCAGGTGTGCGTAATGATGGGTTGCCAGGTGTACATAATGAAGGTTGCCAGGTGTGTGTAATGAAGGTTGCCAGGTGTGCGTAATGAATGTTGCCACAGGTGTGCGTAATGAAGGTTGCCAGGTGTGGGTAATGAAGGTTGCCAGGTGTGCGTGATGATGGGTTGCCAGGTCACGGGGGTTAGTAGACCGGCGATGTCGAGCGCTGGAGAGGAGGAGAAGGAGTAGATGTGTCAGTACACCCTCCCCGACAGGTGGTTCCAAGAGGGCGAGGAGCGGGACGGGGAAGGTGGAATTCTCAGATGATGTTGGGATCTAGAATGTCGTCCACCGGAACCCCCCTGAACAGAGCCATGAATCTCTCATAGGAACTCAGCTCCTCCTCTCCTCTCTCCCACTCTGTTCAGGGGGGTCTTCGGCCATCCACCGGAGGGGGGGGGGGCAGGATGGCCAGACCACGGTGGAGTACGGTAGCAGCATCCAGCGGATGGAATGAGGTCCAGACGGAGTTGGTGTTCCCGAGACGACAATCTGACCTTGGACGCACTCATCGCGATGGTCATCCAACCGGATAACCTTCTTCAGGAGCGTTGGGAACCCCCATCACCTCTCCTTCGTTGAGTCAGAGCCTGAACGCTCTGTAATCCGACGCCCTGTAATTTAATTGCGTCGTCTGTTGATCACTCCTCTATAATTACCTGCACAAATTGAGGTTCATGAAAACATTGTTGGTTATGAGGCTCATGAAAACATTGTTGGTTATGAGGCTCATGAAAACATTGTTGGTTATGAGGCTCATGAAAACAATGTTGGTTATGAGGCTCATGAAAACATTGTCGGTTATGAGAGGCTCATGAAAACATTGTTGGTTATGAGGCTCATGAAGACATCGTTGGTTATGAGGCTCATGAAAACATTGTTGGTTATGAGAGGCTCATGAAGACATTGTTGGTTATGAGGCTCATGAAGACATTGTTGGTTATGAGAGGCTCATGAAAACATTGTTGGTTATGAGAGGCTCATGAAGACATCGTTGGTTATGAGGCTCATGAAAACATTGTTGGTTATGAGAGGCTCATGAAGACATCGTTGGTTATGAGGCTCAGGAAGACATCGTTGGTTATGAGAGGCAATACACAGTGCTAGTTCTTCCCCTGCTCTAGCATCTCCATGGCTATTGCTCTTGTTTAGCATCAGTTGTTAGAGAAGGCTCTCTCAGCTGCAGTCTGTCGTTGTATACCCCCCTCCCCCACTCCCTCTCATCAAGTCTCACCCAATAGATTTGTGTCCGTCAGGATTATAGGAACTGCCCTTCCCATTTCGACGGCCCAGAACTTTCTAAACCGTCCTGGGATTTTATTATATGCAGAGCCCACACTGTATTAGTGCATCAAACAGGCTTGCCTTCCTGTTTCGATTTGCCTTGTCCGATTACAGCTGCTTTGGATGGCTGACATTCCAAGGATTTCCTCAAGCTTTGATACATTTGTCTGCCCTTTGGATGGATGCAGATTTCTGATCATTGTTTTTACGTTAGCATTTGGCAGTTTAGGCCAGCTTTAGTGGGTGACTGTCAGAGAAAGTTGCAATTACAAACTTTTGAGTACAGGTTGGTTGTTAACTCATTTGCCCATGTATTTACACGCATAGAGGCCATGATTATTGAGTCATTTGTCAGGTTTTCTCTTCCCGAAGACAAGTGTAGGACAGCTCCTGTCTCATGAGTTAAGTCACAGTTTTTGAGCAAGTGAATTGAGAGCTGTGGCACTTAATAATAATTTCATAGCGATGCAGATTTCTATTCTACACGTCTTACCAATTCTCTGATCTCAGGCAATGGCATGTAGGTCTGTCTGTGGCGACTGCCTCTGATATGACTGAACCCTACACTCTTAGAAGAAAAGGTGCTATCTAGAACCTAAAAGGGTTCTTCGCCTGTCCCCATAGGAGAACCCTTTGAAGAACCCTTCTTGGTTCCAAGTAGAACCCTTTTGAGTTCCATGTAGAACCCTTTCACCAGAGGGTTCTACATGGAACCCAAAATAGTTGTACCTGGAACCAAAAAGGGTTCTACCTGGAACCAAAAAAGGTTATCCTATGGGGACAGCCGAAGGACACTTTCGGGAACACTATTTTTCTAAGAGTGTATATAGTATGTCTGTGTGGATGACGGCTGATGTAGTGGCAGCTCTCGCCCAGAACATCCTGTCTTCTCGGAGTCATGCACTAATCCTTGGGGAGACACATTTGGTCATCAAAGTGACAGAGGTATCCATCTGGAAGTGCAACAGAGCGAGGGATGAAAGGAAGAGCTACAAAATTGAAAAGAGAATAGTAAAGGGTGCATATGGGCCAACCTCTCACACCTTGTTCAAGAGTGTGTTGCTGGAAGAACCAACACAGCCATTTTAGTGTATCACCTTCCTGGGGATCCTCAGGGGCAGAATTATACCGTAGCTAGGCGAAAGCGGCACGTCGATATTTATTGAGTGAAATTGAATCTGCTGGGCGGACGGACGTGCGTTGGCACCTCTACTCTCATCTCTGTGAGCTTCATCTGATTCCGTCGCCACTTACAATCTTCTTCACGGGGTCCCTGTGGTCGTTCTGTATCCCTAGCCACCATGGAAATAAACCTCTACAGCAGGGATCATCAACTAGATTCAGCTGAGGGATGATTTTCTTCTTGAGTGGATGGTCTGGGGACGGAAAATAATTACATATCATTTTGTAGTCTGCAAGAAGCCCAAACAGATATAATATTTGACGTAAACATAATAATTTTAATTTCAACTTCACTTATGCATGGGAATACTTGGGAACAGATTTCCAAAACTAAAATCACTTGGAGATGATTTCTTGGTGTTTTTATAATCTTTGATGCCCAACAATTATAATAAAAAAAGAAAAACATTTTGCTCAGAAAACTTGGTGGTGGGGGGGACCCTGCTCTAGAGGAAGTCTAGGCCTTAGGACATAAAACACCTGAGAGAGGGATGGCCACTTCAAAAGGAGTGCCCACTTCAGAGGAATGTCCACTTCAAAAGGAGTGCCCACTTCAGAGGAATGTCCACTTCAAAAGGAGTGCCCACTTCAGAGGGATGTCCACTTCAAAAGGAGTGCCCACTTCAGAGGGATGTTCACTTCAAAAGGAGTGCCCACTTCAGAGGGATGTTCACTTCAAAAGGAGTGCCCACTTCAGAGGGATGTTCACTTCAAAAGGAGTGCCCACTTCAGAGGGATGTCCACTTCAAAAGGAGTGCCCACTTCAGAGGAATGTCCACTTCAGAGGGATGTCCACTTCAGAGGGATGTCCACTTCAGAGGGATGTCCACTTCAGAGGGATGTTCACTTCAAAAGGAGTGCCCACTTCAGAGGGATGTCCACTTCAAAAGGAGTGCCCACTTCAGAGGAATGTCCACTTCAGAGGGATGTCCACTTCAAAAGGAGTGCCCACTTCAGAGGAATGTCCACTTCAGAGGAATGTCCACTTCAGAGGGATGTCCACTTCAGAGGGATGTTCACTTCAAAAGGAGTGCCCACTTCAGAGGGATGTCCACTTCAAAAGGAGTGCCCACTTCAGAGGAATGTCCACTTCAGAGGGATGTCCACTTCAAAAGGAGTGCCCACTTCAGAGGAATGTCCACTTCAGAGGGATGTCCACTTCAAAAGAAGTGCCCACTTCAGAGGGAAAGCACATGCTGAATAACTGCAATGCCTGACACTGTTCAAAAGCCCCACTTTAAGAGGTGCCGTACAGCAACATTAGTCAGGTCACGCAGGCATCTCCTGGGTAATTCAGCAGATCGTTCACAAGATAAAGTGAAATACTGGAGGTGTGAGGGCTAAAGGTATCATCTGAGTAATACCTCTCTCTCTCTCTCTCTCTCTCTCTCTCTCTCTCTCTCTCTCCCTCTCTCTCTCTCTCTCTCTCTCTCTCTCTCTCTCTGTCTCTCTCTCTCTCTCTCTCTCTCTCTCTCTCTCTCTCTCTCCTCCCCTCCCTCTCTCTCTCTCTCTCTCTCTCTCTCTCTCTCTCTCCCCCCCCCTCTCTCTCTCTCTCTCTCTCTCTCTCTCTCTCTCTCTCTCTCCCCCTCCCTCTCTCTCTGTCTGTCTCTCTCTCTCTCTCTCTCTCCCCCTCCCTCTCTCTCTCTCTCTCTCTCTCTCTCTCTCTCTGTCTCTCTCTCTCTCTCTCTCTCCCTCTCTCTCTCTCTCTCTCTCACTTTCTCTCTCTCTCTCACACTTTCTCTCTTTCACTCTCCCTCTCTCTCCCCCTCCCTCTCTCTCTCTCCCCTCTCTCTTTCTCTCCCCCTCTCTCTCTCTCTCTCTCCCCCTCCCTCTCTCTCTCCCCCTCCCTCTCTCTCTCTCTCTCTCTCTCCCCCTCTCTCTCTCTCTCCCCCTCTCTCTCTCCCCCTCTCTCTCTCTCCCCCTCTCTCTCTCTCTCTCTCACTTTCTCCCCCTCTCTCTCTCTCTCTCTCCCGCTCTCTCTCCCCCTCCTCTCTCTCTCTCTCTCTCTCTCTCCCTCTCTCTCTCTCTCTCTCTCTCTCTCTCTCTCCCCCCTCTCTCCCCCCCCCTCTCTCTCTTCCCCCTCTCTCTCTCTCTCTCAGCCCTGTTTAATCTTATTCCTGTGGGTCTGAGGGTGGTGGCCATCCAAGGGGTGAAGGCCGGCCTCTACATCGGCATGAACGGAGAGGGTTTCCTCTACAGCTCAGTAAGACCCACCGCCTCTCACAGACGTGTTCCCCTTCATTGTGACATCACTACATTCACTCTGCATTGATACATATTCCAATTTTGGTATTTTTTGTGTGGAGCTGTATAAAACACTTGTTTTGTTATTGTGCACTAATTGTTCATTTGTTCATGGTTTCTTTCTAGTACTGTGATTTGTTCATGTACTTCATGGTAAAACGGGTTTATATTTTGAACTAAGTTTAGGATGATAATATGTTACTGTGGGGCTCAATCACAGGGTTGGGAATGGGATTGGTGTGTGTGTGTTTGGGAGGGGGGTTGGGGTGTGTGTGTGTTTGGGAGGGGGGTTGGGGTGTGTGTGTGTGTGTCTGGGAGGGGGTTGGGGTGTGTGGTTGAGAGGGAGGGGGTTGGTGTGTGTGATTTAACTGACAGCAGTAAACATTCTAATCGTATTACATTACTGTTCATTACATTACTGTTCATTACATTACATTACTGTTCATTACATTACATTACTGTTCATTACATTACAGTTCATTACATTACATTACTGTTCATTACATTACTGTTCATTACATTACTGTTCATTACATTACATTACTGTTCATTACATTACAGTTCATTACATTACATTACTGTTCATTACATTACATTACAGTTCATTACATTACATTACTGTTCATTACATTACATTACTGTTCATTACATTACTGTTCATTACATTACTGTTCATTACATTACTGTTCATTATATTACTGTTCATTACATTACTGTTCATTACATTACTGTTCATTACATTACAGTTCATTATATTACTGTTCATTACATTACTGTTCATTACATTACTGTTCATTAATTAAACAGTCATTTAACATTGACATTTGCTCAACGCACAGCTAATTTACAGAGTTCATGATAGTGGAACCAAATCTATTCTGCATCTCCCCTATAGTCAGTCAGCTCATAACATTCCACTTACCATCATCGTGGGAGCCAGACAGACTTTAACCCCAGTGTCAAACAGCAGTTTTAAGGCTCTGCTTCGCAGTGCTTCATCATCACTTTCATGGGCCGGAGTGCACATCTTTCCTCCTCTTCAAAGTGGACGAGGAATATTTTACTAGCCATGAACAGCTTTTACAGTAGTGGCAGAAAGACCCATTTGAATTAAACAGAGGAGAAAGCTCTCCCCAGGCATATGGAGCGGCCAATCTTTCCTGTCGTGCATCATGGGAAATTAAAATGTCAAGTCCATTTTCAAGTCCATTCGCAAATGTTGCATGCCTCTGACATGCCTCTGACATGCCTCTGACATGCCTCTGACATGAGGTAATGATAAGTATTAGTGTAATAGCCTGCAGTTTTCTTGACATTTTGTTTTCATTATTGTGATAGGCTCATGTTTTACGGGTACAGCGTAGCCCCACTATTTATTTTGCCAGGATGCCGTACTGGACCATACCACATTACTTCCACCCCTACTCTCGCTCCGACCTCCCTATTCGACTTGACCTCTGACTGGCTCGGACCTCCCTAGTCAACTTGACCTCTGATTGGCATTATGCATGCTGCTTATGCTGCCACCAATGAGGCGCTTCACATGTAACGGATGGAAAGACATTTATCACAGTAATGGAAGGAGGATAAGGAGAGAGAATGATATAACGTGGTTCCTAACAGCTTTTTACAAATAACACTACTTCTCCCTATCTCTCTCCCTCTCCCTATCTCTCCCTCTATCTCTCTCCCTCTCTTTCTCGCTCTTTCTCTCTCTTCCTCTCCCTCTCTCTCTCTCTCTCCTCTCTCTCTTTCTCTCTCTCTTTCTCTCTCTCTCCCTCTCTCTCTTTCTCTCCCTCTCTCTCTTTCTCTCTCTCCCTCTCCCTATCTCTCTCTCTCTCTTTCTCGCTCTTTCTCTCTCTTCCTCTCCCTGTCTCTCTCTTTCTTGCTCTCTCTCTCTTTCTCTCCCTCTCTCTCCTCTCTCTCTCTCTCTCTCTCTCTCTCTCTCTGCTCTCTCTCTCTCTCCCTCTCTTTCTCTTTCTCTCCTCTCTCTCTTTCTCTGTCTCTCTCTCTCTCTTCTCTCTCTCTCCCTCTCCCTATCTCTCTCTCTTTTGCTCTTTCTCTAGCTCTCCCTCTCTCTTTCTCAATTTCTTTCTCTCCTCTCTCTCTCTCTCTCTCTCTCTCTCCCATGCTCTTTCTCTCTCTCTCTTTCTCTCTCTCTCTCTCTCTCTCCCATGCTCTTCTCTCTCTCACACTCTCTCTCTCTCTCTCCTCTCTCTCTCTCTCTCTCTCTCTCTCTCTCTCTCTCTCTCTCTCTCTCTCTCTCTCTCTCTCTCTCTCTCTCTCTCTCTCTCTCTCTCTCTCCCTCTCCTCTCGCTCTCTCTCTCTCTTCCTCTCCCTGTCTCTCTCTTTCTCTCTCTCCCTCTCCCTATCTCTCTCCCTCTCTTTCTCGCTCTTTCTCTCTCTTCCTCTCCCTCTCTCTCTCTCTCTCCTCTCTCTCTTTCTCTCTCTCTTTCTCTCTCTCTCCCTCTCTCTCTTTCTCTCCCTCTCTCTCTTTCTCTGTCTCCCTCTCTCTCTCTTACTCTCTCTCTCCCTCTCCCTATCTCTCTCTCTTTTGCTCTTTCTCTAGCTCTCCCTCTCTCTTTCTCAATTTCTTTCTCCCTCTCTCTCTCTCTCTCTCTCTCTCCCATGCTCTTTCTCTCTCTCACGCTCTTTCTCTCTCTCTCTCTCTCTCTCTCTCTCTCTCTCTCTCTCTCTCTCTCTCTCTCTCTCTCTCTCTCTCTCTCACGCTCTTTCTCTCTCTCTCGCTCTCTCACTCGTTCTCTCCTCCTCTCTATATATATTTCTCTCTCTCTCCCCCCTCTCTCTTTGAAGCGGAGATAAAACAGCACCATCATTGCACCAGCAAGCAAACTCTCATCCTCCCTCCTTCCCCCTCCCCCCTCTCTTTCTATTTATAACTTATTTCACTCTTGTTTTTCTTCGAGGGTCTCTTCAAGTCTTGTCATCTGAGTGGCTTTTCTAATGCTTTTCTTGTCAATGTCTCAGAGCAGAGATGCAATATTGTGGTCCCCTTGGGAAGTAATTACAGAGAGATATCCTCCTACCTCTCTAACACCCCCCCGCCTGTCTTGTTACCTGTTAACTATAGCTAGCTCGCTCCTAACCCTAGGGACTAGTGGGAAGAAGTTGCATTGTTGCTTTTGGTTCTTTTGCTCTGTGAACTTGGAGGAGGGCTGTGCGCGTGTGTGTGTGTGTGCAAGTCAGAGTTGTTGTGGATGAAAGTTGGAAGAAAATCTGAAAATAAAATTTGCAGGACGTAACATGTTATAGGAAATGGATGACGTAGTGCACACTTTTCAGGGGGACCATTTCTTAGGCTCTTGAGCACTACTTTCAACACTACTGGCTGAAATTATATAAAACCTCTGGAGCATCACTTTTAAGTTGGTAATTGGGAACACCCCATTGAAGGAAATATTCATAATATCACTACTTATACTACTTATACTTAATATCACTCCCATATTTACTTTCTATCTCTTCTTGATTTTTTATCTGTTTATACCTTTCCGGAAACCTGCCTCACCCAATGTGATACGGAATCGCTATTATTTTTAATTTTTAGAACACACTCAAGAACCTCCAGAAGCTAACTAGCTACAAGCTATTTAGTCATTGTTAACTTTTTTTTTCAACCTGGATAACACTCGCCAGTCCAGCTTCCCTGCCCCATCCACCGCTGCCCCCTGGACACTGATCTCTTGGCTACATAGCTGATGCACTCTGGACTGTCCATTAATCACGGTACTCCATTCTGCTTGTTTATGTTTTATCTGTCGGCCCCGTTGCCTAGTCAACGCCATTTTACCTGCTGTTGTTGTGCTAGCTGATTAGCTGTTGTCTCACCTACTGTTTAAGCTAGCTTTCCCAATTCAACACCTGTGATTACTGTATGCCTCGCTGTATGTCTCTCTCAAATGTCAATATGCCTTGTATACTGTTGCTCAGGTTAGTTATCATTGTTCTAGTTCACAATGGAGCCCCTAGTTCTACTCTTCATACCCCTGATAACTCCTTTGTCCCACCTCCCACACATGCGGTGACCTCACCCATTACAACCAGCATGTCCAGAGACACAACCTCTCTCATCATCACCCAGTGCCTGGGCTTACCCCCGCTGTACCCGCACCCCACCATACCCCTGTCTGCGCACTATGCCCTGAATATATTCTACCATGCCCAGAAACCTGCTCCTCTTATTCTCTGTCCCCAACGCTCTAGGCGACCAGTTTTGATAGCCTTTAGCCGCACCCTCATACTACTCCTTCTCTGTTCCGCGGGTGATGTGGAGGTAAACCCAGGCCCTGCATGTCCCCAGGCACCCTCATTTGTTGACTTCTGTGATCGAAAAGCCTTGGTTTCATGCATGTCAACATCAGAAGCCTCCTCCCTAAGTTTGTTTTACTCACTGCTCTAGCACACTCTGCTAACCCTGATGTCCTTGCTGTGTCTGAATCCTGGCTCAGGAAGGCCACCAAAAATTCAGAGATTTCCATACCCAACTATAACATCTTCCGTCAAGATAGAACTGCTAAAGGGGGAGGAGTTGCAGTCTACTGCAGAGATAGCCTGCAAAGTAATGTCATACTTTCCAGGTCCATACCCAAACAGTTCGAACTACTAATTTTGAAAATTACTCTCTCCAGAAATAAGTCTCTCACTGTTGCCGCCTGCTACCGACCCCCCTCAGCTCCCAGCTGTGCCCTGGACACCATTTGTGAATTGATCGCCCCCCATCTAGCCTCAAAGTTTGTTCTGTTAGGTGACCTAAACTGGGATATGCTTAACACCCCGCCAGTCCTACAATCTAAGCTAGATGCCCTCAATCTCACACAAATCATCAAGGAACCCACCAGGTACAACCCTAACTCTGTAAACAAGGGCACCCTCATAGACGTCATCCTGACCAACTGGCCCTCCAAATACACCTCCGCTGTCTTCAACCAGGATCTCAGCGATCACTGCCTCATTGCCTGTATCCGCTACGGAGCCGCAGTCAAACGACCACCCCTCATCACTGTCAAACGCTCCCTAAAACACTTCTGTGAGCAGGCCTTTCTAATCGACCTGGCCCGGGTATCCTGGAAGGACATTGACCTCATCCCGTCAGTTGAGGATGCCTGGTCATTCTTTAAAAGTAACTTCCTTACCATTTTAGATAAGCATGCTCCGTTCAAAAAATGCAGAACTAAGAACAGATACAGTCCTTGGTTCACCCCAGACCTGACTGCCCTCGACCAGCACAAAAACATCCTGTGGCGGACTGCAATAGCATCGAATAGTCCAATTCCAAACTTCAATAAGCATTTCTCAACGGCTGGCCATGCCTTCCGCCTGGCTACTCCAACCTCGGCCAACAGCTCTGCCCCCCCGGCAGCTCCTCGCCCAAGCCTCTCCAGGTTCTCCTTTACCCAAATCCAGATAGCAGATGTTCTGAAAGAGCTGCAAAACCTGGACCCGTACAAATCAGCTGGGCTTGACAATCTGGACCCCCTATTTCTGAAACTTTCCGCCGCCATTGTCGCAACCCCAATTACCAGCCTGTTCAACCTCTCTTTCATATCGTCTGAGATCCCCAAGGATTGGAAAGCTGCCGCAGTCATCCCCCTCTTCAAAGGGGAGACACCCTGGACCCAAACTGTTACAGACCTATATCCATCCTGCCCTGCCTATCTAAGGTCTTCGAAAGCCAAGTCAACAAACAGGTCACTGACCATCTCGAATCCCACCGTACCTTCTCCGCTGTGCAATCTGGTTTCCGAGCCGGTCACGGGTGCACCTCAGCAACACTCAAGGTACTAAACGATATCATAACCGCCATCGATAAAAGACAGTACTGTGCAGCCGTCTTCATTGACCTTGCCAAGGCTTTTGACTCTGTCAATCACCATATTCTTATCGGCAGACTCAGTAGCCTCGGTTTTTCGGATGACTGCCTTGCCTGGTTCACCAATTACTTTGCAGACAGAGTTCAGTGTGTCAAATCGGAGGGCATGCTGTCCGGTCCTCTGGCAGTCTCTATGGGGGTGCCACAGGGTTCAATTCTCGGGCCGACTCTTTTCTCTGTATATATCAATGACGTTGCTCTTGCTGCGGGCGATTCCCTGATCCACCTCTACGCAGACGACACCATTCTAGATACTTTCGGCCCGTCATTGGACACTGTGCTATCTAACCTCCAAACAAGCTTCAATGCCATACAACACTCCTTCCGTGGCCTCCAACTGCTCTTAAACGCTAGTAAAACCAAATGCATGCTTTTCAACCGATCGCTGCCTGCACCCGCATGCCTGACTAGCATCACCACCCTGGATGGTTCCGACCTTGAATATGTGGACATCTATAAGTACCTAGGTGTCTGGCTAGACTGCAAACTCTCCTTCCAGACTCATATCAAACATCTCCAATCGAAAATCAAATCAAGAGTCGGCTTTCTATTCCGCAACAAAGCCTCCTTCACTCATGCCGCCAAGCTTACCCTAGTAAAACTGACTATCCTTCCGATCCTCGACTTCGGCGATGTCATCTACAAAATGGCTTCCAACACTCTACTCAGCAAACTGGATGCAGTCTATCACAGTGCCATCCGTTTTGTCACTAAAGCACCTTATACCACCCACCACTGCGACCTGTATGCTCTGGTCGGCTGGCCCTCGTTACATATTCGACGCCAGACCCACTGGCTCCAGGTCATCTACAAGTCCATGCTAGGTAAAGCTCCGCCTTATCTCAGTTCACTGGTCACGATGGCAACACCCATCCGTAGCACGCGCTCCAGCAGGTGTATCTCACTGATCATCCCTAAAGCCAACACCTCATTTGGCCGCCTTTCGTTCCAGTACTCTGCTGCCTGTGACTGGAACGAATTGCAAAAATCGCTGAAGTTGGAGACTTTTATCTCCCTCACCAACTTCAAACATCAGCTATCTGAGCAGCTAACCGATCGCTGCTGCTGTACATAGTCTATTGGTAAATAGCCCACCCATTTTCACCTACCTCATCCCCATACTGTTTTTATTTATTTACTTGCTCTTTTGCACACCAATATCTCTACCTGTACATGACCATCTGATCATTTATCACTCCAGTGTTAATCTGCAAAATTGTAATTATTCGCCTATCTCCTCATGCCTTTTGCACACATTGTATATAGACTCCCCCCTTTGTTTTCTACTGTGTTATTGACTTGTTAATTGTTTATTCCATGTGTAACTCTGTGTTGTCTGCTCACACTGCTATGCTTTATCTTGGCCAGGTCGCAGTTGCAAATGAGAACTTGTTCTCAACTGGCCTACCTGGTTAAATAAAGGTGAAATAAAAAAAAATAAAAAACTTCTCATATTTCAACTTTTAAGGACGTTAACTTGTTGTGTGTAGTGTTGAGTACTGCGTACTGAGTACTGAGTACTGCGTAGGTTAGAAGTGTTTAGTGTTGACTCTCTCAGTCAGTGCGGTGTGGATGCCAAATGACATAGTTCAGAATGTTGAGCTGGTGTTGGTTATCGTACAGTCAGTGGACTTCGAAAACAAGAAAGGTGATCAACAATGCTGATGTTGGGCCTCCCGGAAGGGGCAGTGGTTAAGGGCGCTGTACTGCAGCGCCAGCTGTGCCACCTGAGACTCTGGGTTCGCGCCCAGGCTCTGTCGTAACCGGCCGCGACCGGGAGGTCCGTGGGGCGATGCACAATTGGCATAGCGTCTCCCGGGTTCTGGAGGGTTTGGCCGGTAGGGATATCCTTGTCTCATCGCGCACCAGCGACTCCTGTGGCGGGCCGGGCACAGTGCACGCTAACCAAGGTTGCCCCAGGTGCACAGTGTTTCCTCTGACACATTTGTGCGGCTGGCTTCCGGGTTGGAGGCGCGCTGTGTTAAGAAGCAGTGCGGCTTGGTTGGGTTGTGTATCGGAGGACGCATGACTTTCAACCTTCGTCTCTCCTGAGCCCGTACGGGAGTTGTAGCAATGAGACAAGATAGTAGCTACTAACAATTGGATACCACGAAATTGGGGAGAAAAAAGGGGGAAAAAATGTATTAAAAAAAAAAAACAATGCTGATGTTGGGTTGGTTTCTAGCCTTGACTTGCCTGGTGGTGTTTAATGTATGTTTGGAGGGTCATGAGGCGTGTTGATGCTGATATGGATTATAAGACTGTTGCCATGGGTGTAATGTTGGTGTTGAGTGTTGAGAGCTGGAGTTGAATGTTGAGAGGTGGAGTTGAATGTTGAGAGGTGGAGTTGAGTGTTGAGAGGTGGAGTTGAATGTTGAGTGGTGGAGTTGAGTGTTGAGAGGTGGAGTTGAATGTTGAGAGGTGGAGTTGAATGTTGAGAGGTGGAGTTGAATGTTGAGAGGTGGAGTTGAATGTTGAGAGGTGGAGTTGAATGTTGAGAGGTGGAGGAGTGAGAGGTGAGTGTGTTGAGAGGTGGAGTTGAATGTTGAGAGGTGGAGTTGAATGTTGAGAGGTGGAGTTGAATGTTGAGAGGTGGAGTTGAGTGTTGAGAGGTGGAGTTGAATGTTGAGAGGTGGGTGAGTTGAGGTGTTGAGAGGTGGAGTTGAATGTTGAGAGCTGGAGTTGAGTGTTGAGAGGTGGAGTTGAATGTTGAGAGGTGGAGTTGAGTGTTGAGAGGTGGAGTTGAATGTTGAGAGCTGGAGTTGAGTGTTGAGAGGTGGAGTTGAGTGTTGAGAGGTGGAGTTGAATGTTGAGAGGTGGAGTTGAGTGTTGAGAGGTGGAGTTGAATGTTGAGAGGTGGAGTTGAATGTTGAGAGGTGGAGTTGAATGTTGAGAGCTGGGGTTGAATGTTGAGAGCTGGAGTTGAATGTTGAGAGGTGGAGTTGAATGTTGAGAGCTGGAGTTGAATGTTGAGAGGTGGAGTTGAATGTTGAGAGGTGGAGTTGAATGTTGAGAGCTGGAGTATGTGGGGGTTGAGCTCCAGTGAGGATATCTCCATTATTTATAACACTCACTGTGACCTACTTCGCAGCCTAGCGGTAACCACTCTCTCTCTGTATTTTAAACGCATCTATCTTTAACTAAGGGACCGAGCGGGCACACGTTTACACTCTGGAGCAACATACATGTACACAGGAAAGTGAAGCGTCATACACGCATAGCTTTACATAAAGCATACAGTTTATCACTCAAGCACTGATATATACTTGTTTACAAACACAGTCACGCACACACCAGCATAAACACTCACACACACACACACGCATGCACACACATATTGTGTATACACATATGCACACACACACACCTGATAATTCCGCCCTGCATCTGTCCTCTGTCCTGTTGTACCTGGCCTTGTAAATGGTGTCTAAAATGTTCCCGTTGTTTCTCTCCCAAACCCACTAACTTATTGCCTCTTAACCATCAACGGAAGACCTAAGAGGAGGAGAGAGAGAGTGGAGGCTGTGAGGAGGAACAGAGAGGAGGAGAGAGAGAGTGGAGGCTGTGAGTAGGAACAGAGAGGAGGAGAGAGAGAGTGGAGGCTGTGAGGAGGAACAGAGAGGAGGAGAGAGAGAGTGGAGGCTGTGAGGCGGAACAGAGAGGAGGAGAGCGAGAGTGGAGGCTGTGAGGAGGAACAGAGAGGAGGAGAGCGAGAGTGGAGGCTGTGGGGAGGAACAGAATGGAGGCTGTGAGGAGGAGAGAGATAGTGGAGGCTGTGGGAAGGAAGTGAACGAGGGGAGGAGAGAGGGGAGGAGAGGAGAAGAGGTGAAGGGGTGACTCCAGTTTTAATTTTTTGGAGACGGGGCCACTATTCCGCAAATGAGAACAGAAATGTGTTATTTCTGAGAGAGTTCTGTGCAGCGTCTCTGTTTTTACTGACCAAATACTGATGTGTGTTGGTGGAATGGAGATGTTTACACTGGTGGAATGGTGTTGGTGGAATGGAGATGATTAGACTGCAGTGTCAAGGGCACTGCAGTCTAATGAAGTGTCTACTAATGAGATGTAGCCTGGTGGTCTTCTGTTAGAGAGAGAACACTGGAACAGAATGATTCATTTCATTCTCTCTCAAAGGGAGCCCCATAAAAAATGTTTGTTCTTGCTCTAAATTGTGTGTGTGTGTGTGTGTGTGTGTGTGTGTGTGTGTGTGTGTGTGTGTGTGTGTGTGTGTGTGTGTGTGTGTGTGTGTGTGTGTGTGTGTGTGTGTGTGTGTGTGTGTGTGTGTGTGTGGGTCAATAACTGTGTAATGTATGTCCTTTTTGTGCGTGGGTTCTGTGTCCTTTCCACACACACTCCCATTGGCACCGAGGTAGCTGTCTAGACTGGAGTGGTGCAACGCCGAGCTGGAATGATAAGGACCTGTCAGACAGATCCTGAGTAAAGGGGATTCAGAACAACCCCCATCACAAATCTAGTTTCAGATCCAGATTCAATTGAAGGGCCTTTAACATTCAGACTCCGATGTGGTTTCAATTGCTGTATGTTTTCAAGGGGGGTTCCAAAGTTGGAAGAAAGGTATGGGCTAACTGAGGAAACAGGATTTTCTATTGGCGAGTGAACTGGATTCACTCTCAGTCTGTTTACACTGAACTGAATTCACTTTCAGTCTGTTTACTCTGAACTGAATTCACTCTCAGTCTGTTTACACTGAACTGAATTCACTCTTAGGCTGGGGTTCAATGTGTTTGTGCGTTGTAGCGCGCTTGATATTTAAAGGTCATTTCTGATTGAGCCAACATATGCACTATTTTACTGTGAATTTAAAAGGCACATTGCCAAAAACACACGATTGAAATGAACCCCAGCTTTAGTCTGTTTAAACTGAACTGGATTCACTCTCAGTCTCCAGAAACAACTCCACTGTACATTCTCTTCCCCTACTGTGTGCTTGGTCTACCATGTCACTGTGTGCTTGGTCTACCATGTCACTGTTTTCCTTGGTTTACCATGTTACTGTGTACTTGGTCTACCATGTTACTGTGTACTTGGTCTACCATGTCACTGTGTGCTTGGTCTACCATGTCACTGTTTTCCTTGGTTTACCATGTTACTGTGTACTTGGTCAACCATGTTACTGTGTACTTGGTCTACCATGTTACTGTGTACTTGGTCTACCATGTCACAGTGTCTACTTGGTCTACCATGTTACTGTGTGCTTGGTCTACCATGTTACTGTGTACCTGGTCTATCATGTCACTGTTTTCCTTGGTCTACCATGTTACTGTGTACCTGGTCTACCATGTCACTGTGTACTTTGTCTACCATGTTACTGTGTACTTGGTCTACCATGTTACTGTGTACTTGGTCTACCATGTTACTGTGTACTTGGTGTACCATGTCACTGTGTACATGGTCTACCATGTCACTGTGTGCTTGGTCTACCATGTTACTGTGTACTTAGTCTACCATGTCACAGTGTCTACTTGGTCTACCATGTTACTGTGTACTTGGTCTACCATGTTACTGTGTGCTTGGTCTACCATGTTACTGTGTACCTGGTCTATCATGTCACTGTTTTCCTTGGTCTACCATGTTACAGTGCCTTGCGAAAGTATTCGGCCCCCTTGAACTTTGCGACCTTTTGCCACATTTCAGGCTTCAAACATAAAGATATAAAACTGTATTTTTTTGTGAAGAATCAACAACAAGTGGGACACAATCATGAAGTGGAACGACATTTATTGGATATTTCAAACTTTTTTAACAAATCAAAAACTGAAAAATTGGGCATGCAAAATTATTCAGCCCCCTTAAGTTAATAATTTGTAGCGCCACCTTTTGCTGCGATTACAGCTGTAAGTCGCTTGGGGTATGTCTCTATCAGTTTTGCACATCGAGAGACTGAATTTTTTTCCCATTCCTCCTTGCAAAACAGCTCGAGCTCAGTGAGGTTGGATGGAGAGCATTTGTGAACAGCAGTTTTCAGTTCTTTCCACAGATTCTCGATTGGATTCAGGTCTGGACTTTGACTTGGCCATTCTAACACCTGGATATGTTTATTTTTGAACCATTCCATTGTAGATTTTGCTTTATGTTTTGGATCATTGTCTTGTTGGAAGACAAATCTCCGTCCCAGTCTCAGGTCTTTTGCAGACTCCATCAGGTTTTCTTCCAGAATGGTCCTGTATTTGGCTCCATCCATCTTCCCATCAATTTTAACCATCTTCCATGTCCTTGCTGAAGAAAAGCAGGCCCAAACCATGATGCTGCCACCACCATGTTTGACAGTGGGGATGGTGTGTTCAGGGTGATGAGCTGTGTTGCTTTTACGCCAAACATAACGTTTTGCATTGTTGCCAAAAAGTTCAATTTTGGTTTCATCTGACCAGAGCACCTTCTTCCACATGTTTGGTGTGTCTCCCAGGTGGCTTGTGGCAAACTTTAAACAACACTTTTTATGGATATATTTCTAAGAAATGGCTTTCTTCTTGCCACTCTTCCATAAAGGCCAGATTTGTGCAATATACGACTGATTGTTGTCCTATGGACAGCGTCTCCCACCTCAGCTGTAGATCTCTGCAGTTCATCCAGAGTGATCATGGGCCTCTTGGCTGCATCTCTGATCAGTCTTCTCCTTGTATGAGCTGAAAGTTTAGAGGGACAGCCAGGTCTTGGTAGATTTGCAGTGGTCTGATACTCCTTCAATTTCAATATTATCGCTTGCACAGTGCTCCTTGGGATGTTTAAAGCTTGGGAAATCTTTTTGTATCCAAATCTGGCTTTAAACTTCTTCACAACAGTATCTCGGACCTGCCTGGTGTGTTCCTTGTTCTTCATGATGCTCTCTGCGCTTTTAACGGACCTCTGAGACTATCACAGTGCAGGTGCATTTATACAGAGACTTGATTACACACAGGTGGATTGTATTTATCATCATTAGTCATTTAGGTCAACATTGGATCATTCAGAGATCCTCACTAAACTTCTGGAGAGAGTTTGCTGCACTGAAAGTAAAGGGGCTGAATAATTTTGCACGCCCAATTTTTCAGTTTTTGATATGTTAAAAAAGTTTGAAATATCCAATAAATGTCGTTCCACTTCATGATTGTGTCCCACTTGTTGTTGATTCTTCACAAAAAAATACAGTTTTATATCTTTATGTTTGAAGCCTGAAATGTGGCAAAAGGTCGCAAAGTTCAAGGGGGCCGAATACTTTCGCAAGGCACTGTACTGTGTACCTGGTCTACCATGTCACTGTGTACTTTGTCTACCATGTTACTGTGTACTTGGTCTACCATGTTACTGTGTACCTGGTCTACCATGTCACTGTGTACTTGGTCTACCATGTTACTTTGTACCTGGTCTACCATGTCACTGTGTCCTTGGTCTACCATGTTACTGTGTGCTTGGGCTACCATGTTACTGTGTACTTGGTCTACCATGTTACTGTGTACTTGGTCTACCATGTCACTGTGTGCCTGGTCTACCATGTCACTGTGTGCTTGGTCTACCATGTTACTGTGTGCTTGGTCTACCATGTCACTGTGTACTTGGTCTACCATGTCACTGTGTACCTGGTCTACCATGTTACTGTGTACCTGGTCTACCATGTCACTGTGTACTTGGTCTACCATGTCACTGTGTGCTTGGTCTACCATGTTACTGTGTACTTGGTCTACCATGTCACTGTGTGCTTGGTCTACCATGTTACTGTGTGCTTGGTCTACCATGTCACTGTGTACCTGGTCTACCATGTTACTGTGTTCCCGGTCTACCATGTTACTGTGTACTTGGTCTACCATGTCACTGTGTACCTGGTCTACCATGTTACTGTGTACTTGGTCTAGCATGTCACTGTGTACTTGGTCTACCATGTCACTGTGTGCTTGGTCTACCACGTTACTGTGTGCTTGGTCTACCATGTTACTGTGTACTTGGTCTACCATATCACTGTGTACTTGGTCTACCATGTCACTGTGTACTTGTTCTACCATGTTACTGTGTTCCTGGTCTACCATGTTACTGTGTGCTTGGTCTACCATGTCACTGTACTTGGTCTACCATGTCACTGTGTACTTGGTCTACCATGTCACTGTGTACTTGGTCTACCATGTTACTGTGTACTTGGTCTACCATGTTACTGTGTACTTGGTCTACCATGTTACTGTGTACTTGGTCTACCATGTCACTGTGTACTTGGTCTACCATGTCACTGTGTACTTGGTCTACCATGTTACTGTGTACTTGGTGTACCATGTTACTGTGTACTTGGTCTACCATGTTACTGTGTACTTGGTCTACCATGTTACTGTGTACTTGGTCTACCATGTTACTGTGCACTTGGTCTACCATGTTACTGTGTACTTGGTCTACCATGTTACTGTGCACTTGGTCTACCATGTTACTGTGTTCCCGGTCTACCATGTTACTGTGTACTTGGTCTACCATGTCACTGTGTACTCGGTCTACCATGTCACTGTGTACTTGGTCTACCATGTCACCGTGTACTTGGTCTACCATGTTACTGTGTACTTGGTGTACCATGTTACTGTGTACTTGGTGTACCATGTTACTGTGTACTCGGTCTACCATGTCACTGTGTATATCTACGCATTAGTCAGACTCATTTTTGCATATAAAGTACATTTTAAAATGTGGTCTGTATCTGTTGAATCTGCTCCTTCTGCATGCACCATGTGTTTGCTCTCTACTGTTTGTCCACTGGGCTCTGTGCTCGTCCCCCCAGCTTGTTTATCCAGCCCTAGAGACCCGTAATGCGAGTGCGTGAGAGACCTCCCGTGTGCCCAGTTTCACTAACGACTTCTTTGCTTCTCCTTCAGAATTGGGGTGGAATATAAATCAGTGTCCTTTAATCAGTTTTCTCCTCCTCCACCTCCTCTTTCTCCTCCTCTTCCTCCTCCTCCACCTCCTCTTTCTTCTCCTCCACCTCCTCTTTCTCCCTCTCCACCTCCTCTTTCTCCCTCTCCACCTCCTCCTCCTCCTTCTCCACCTCCTCCTCCACCTCCTCCTCCACCTCCTCCTCCTCCACCTCCACCTCCTCCTTCTCCACCTCCTCCACCTCCACCTCCTCCTCCACCTCCTCCACCTCCTCCTCCTCCTCCTCCACCTCTTCCACCTCCTCCTCCACCTCCACCTTCTCAGTGATTTAGTAGCAGCTTCTCTTCAGTCCTGGCAGAGGAGCCAACTGTTAGCACAGCAGAAGAACTGTGTGTTCTTATCTATTTGTTTTCTACCCACAAACTTGCGCGTGATGTATGCTCATATCCTAACAGTCTCACACCTACATCACCCTCCCGTTCACTAGCCATTCAACCACACTCAAGATAGCAAACACTGTAACAGCTCTGTCATTCCAACATCAAAGCCTTCTACGCACCGTATACCTTCCCCTCGAAGCTACAGGCGTAACAGACATTAACAGAGCGATGTCCTTGGTGTGGCCTGGTTTGGAGGGGATTCCGGAACATGTCAGTGTGGTTGGCAAATGAAGAAGGTGTGGGGGGGGTGTGGGAGCAAGGTGTGAGGGGGCCTTGGCAGAGATGGGGGATGGGGGAGGAACGCTGGCTGAGTCGCCCGTTGTGGGACAGGAGGGATGTGACACCACGACCTCCACACATAGAGAGTCGTCTGCTCTTTTACAACGTGTCATCAGGTCGTGATCGAACCGGCCTCTCCAACTCCAACCGCGGCCCGTCCACATTCATATCCTCGCTGACCGGCTTACATGCCCTGCACGTACCCAGAGTCCTTCACACTGGTGCTGTGTGTCGAACACAGCTGGGCATTATAAACGAGCACTCACTGCAAGTGTGTGGGATAGAGGCGGCCCGTACAGTCTCGCCCACGCGCGCACACACACACACACACACACACACATGAATGTTCACATACCTGTACTGTATACAAATTCACATATTGAGGATTCATATTCAGGCTTGAATACACTAACATGCATATCTCTCAATCAAACACACTCTCACACACACTTACGCACACACACACACATACACACACACACACACACACACACACACACACACACACACACACAAGTTTGCCTGTGGAACAACTCCAGCAGTGAGCAGTATTAGGCTGTCAGTCAAAGGGACAACCTTAAAAGGGCACAGAACCCTGGAGGAGACAGAGATGAATGAAATATCACACACACACACACACACACACACACACACACTGCCAAATCACTTAAGGTCGCCCAGCAATTCCAAACAAACTTCTTCACCTGGACCACACATAGTCTAATACACAACTAAAAGGTAGTCAACACACATTACACACAATATCATCCTCAAAACAATATAATCCACAACTATTCAGTAGGCTCATATCTCCTTCACCAGTTGACCTGTGTCTATTTGTCTGTAGTATGTCCTGTGGAATTACCATCACCACCGTCTCGCAACCCATCTCGTTGCCGCAACTCGTTGCCTCGTCATGTTCAGTGGGGAGAAAATAGTTTGAAACGTGAGAGTGAAATCTGACCTTGTCCAATGAGTACACAGATTTCAATTTTCTGTTACAAAATGTTTTGCGTCGGTGTACCCTACTGACCATGATCCGACTTCCTGAACTTTGACCCGGACTTCATGAACATTACTGTAACAACAAACTCCCTTTGTTGTTTGGCACCAAAACAGGAAATGTTCACGCCGGAGTGCAAGTTTAAGGAGTCGGTGTTTGAGAATTACTACGTGATCTACTCGTCCACTGTGTACCGTCAGCAGGAGTCCGGTCGGGCCTGGTTCCTGGGCCTCACCAAGGAAGGCCAGGTCATGAAGGGGAACAGGGTCAAGAAGACCAAGCCCTCATCACACTTTGTCCCCAGGCCCATTGAAGGTAAGGCATCTGAATGTATCTGCCGTCTCATCTGTGTATTGTCTTTTGCAGGTTTTGATCCGCCTGGAGTAAGTTGGTTGAAGCCCAATATGGTGAAATCAGGGGGGGCCTCATTTATAAAATGTGCCCACGCACAGATTTGATCGTACATTGTGCGTACGATGAAATTCATGGTAACGTTTGGGATTTATACATCTTGAACATCACATTGGGAAAATGTCATGATTTTACTTGGGATTTTGCATGACATTTCATGATTTTACTTGGGATTTTGCATTTCATGATTTATAAATGAAACATGCTACCATACACAACATTAACAGTCTATACACATTTTCCAAATTGCATTTCTTCAACTCTGGCGCAAAAAAAAAATATTCCTCATGCTAAAATAAAGTATAAAAAAGATTTATGAACAAGGCCCCTGAGAGATAATGTTGGACTTATGTTGTCAAATACTTTCAAATCATTTATCTGCTTTTGATTCACTTCACTTGGTACAATTGGAACCAATGGAATACTCAACCAAAAGCGCTTTATAATTATGTCCAGTTAATAAATCATTTATATGTCATTTAGAAATGGTCTGCCCACCATTTTATGAATCATTAAACCTACATTTTTAAATGTCAATAAGCCAGTTATTCACACATTTGTTAACAACTTTTAAAGGTCCAATGTAGACTTAACAAAAAATATATATATATTCTTAATATAAAAGGATTTCTGCTACCTTACTGTGATTGGTCAAAAATAGAGAGAAAAAATAGCAAATAGCTATTTCTCAGGTAAGAATTTCAGCTATGACTGTCTGGGAGGGGTTTGAGTGGGGAGGGGAAAACTGAAAATGAACTGTTTTTGGCAGAGAGGTTTGGAACTCTCTTATTTGTCTATTAACTCATTTACTGTGATGTCATTAACACCATGGATGTCATCAAAACTCTTGCCAAAACAGCTGTTACACTGAAAGGGCATTATCATAATTTTCACAATTTCCCAGTATTATTCCAACGTGTAGAAATATATATATAAAGCACAGGAAATCACATTTTTGACTGCACTGGGCCTTTAAATGATTTAATGCTGTTTTATAAGATAATGTATAAGGTGTTTAATATAGATACTTATCTATATTAGACCATATCAGCTACCTAATCTAAAGCCAGCACTATACTTTATAAACTGTTTATAAAGGACCTGAGTAATTACTCTTAAAACCCTGGATATGCCATTAGTAGACATTCCAGCAGTACCTTATACTCCACCAAGGTCTCAAAATGACCCGAAATCAGGGGTTGGAACCGGAAAATAACATAATTATTCAAGGAACAGAACCAGAACCGAGAAGGAAAGTGATCTATACTGTTTCAGAACAGAACCGTATTTTAAAAGCATGGGAACCGGTTAATAACGTTATTTTACGTTCCTGCCGTTTACTTCCAGTCCCACAAAAAACGCAGCAAAGCGTCTATGCAAAGCCCTCACTGAGTACGGTTACATGCACACAATAATGCAATTATTGTAAATAGTAAGATTAATATAATAATTTGATTAAAATGCTTTGCGAGAAAAACTATTTCCCTAATCCTGATTACATGGACACATCTGAGATCAGGCTATGTGATGGGACTTTGATAAATGCAGAAAATCGGCAACCAAAATAAACGTTCTACCACAGTGGCCATGTTATTTTTGGGAACCATATTTGATTCTGAATTCGGACATATGACGTTTGTCGGTGAAAAATACTTCTAAGACACATACATTCAGTTGTTTCCAAACTCACTTCACCTGCGCTAAAAGAGGGAGAGTCGCTCAGCTGGTGCTTACTTTGAGTTTGATCTCACGCTGATTAAGATAGGCAGAATAAGGTATTTGCATGACTATTGCATATCTGCCTACTGCCATAATCTGTTTAATATCGAATTATACCACAAAGCATTGTTGAATAGTAGTTTTTGATTGGCTAGAAGGGCATTCTAGATTGGACATTAAATCCAGATAACACGACAGTTGGAAAAGATATCGGGACACCTTGCAGTCATGACGCAATATGCGCTGACATTACAGACGTGATTCAGAAATTAGGGAGAGAGATGTTTATTAGAGAACAAGGCATTCACTTTTTCAATGCTAGTTAAGGATACTATAGTTATCACGTTTCACATTGGATTTATTAACTACAAAAAGGTAAGACGTGTTTTTATTTTCATTCTGGTTCCTCTCTGCACACATAAGCTTGTTAGCTAGATCTGGTCTAGCTCTTGAAAACACTAGGCGGCATTATGTGAAATGTAATGGAACTGAGTCATGGTCAATGGCTAGTTCTGGTCCAACGATAGTTAAACCAACTCTCTGACAATATGGGGATGAGGTAGTTGGATGGGCTATTTACAGATGGGCTATGTAATGTAATGGAACTGAGAGTCATGATCAGGGGCTAGCTCTGGTCCAACGGTAGGTAGCTCTGATCCAACGATAGTTAAACCAACTCTCTGAAGTTCAAAGACATTCAAAGTTCCTCCATAGAAGCCACTCCTCCGTAGGTATAATACTGTGGCCTAATTCAGATATTGCACGTCATAACAACAAGATGCCTAGCACTTCATGCCCAGCGCTCTCCTTACCCGCAAAATGTCAGTCCTACTCCACACCTTACACTACACTTGTCTGTCTAATGCATATACAGTTGAAGTCAGAAGTTTACATACACCTTAGCCAACTACATTTAAACTCAGTTTTTCACAATTCCTGATGTTTAATCCTACTAAAAATTCCCTGTCTTAGGTCAGTTAGGATCACCACTTTATTTTAAGAATGTGAAATGTCAGGATAACAGTAGAGAGAATGATTTATTTCAGCTTTTTGCTCTTTCATCACATTCCCAGTGGGTCAGAAGTTTACATACACTCAATTAGTATTTGGTAGCAATGCCTTTAAATTGTTTAACTTGGGTCAAACGTTTCGGGTAGCCTTCCACAAATTTCCCACAATAAGTTGGGTGAATTTTGTCCCATTCCGACTGACAGAGTTGGTGTAACTGAGTCAGGTTTGTAGGCCTCCTTGCTCGCACACGCTTTTTCAGTTCTGCCCACAAATTGTCTATAGGATTGAGGTCAGGGCTTTTGTGATGGCCACTCCAATACCTTGACTTTGTTGTCCTTAAGCCATTTTGCCACAATGTTAAAAGTATGCTTGGGGTCATTGTCCATTTGGAAGACCCATTTGCAACCAAGCTTTAACTTCCTGACTGATGTCTTGAGATGTTGCTTCAATATATCCACATAATTTTCCTGCCTCATGATGCCATCTATTTTGTGAAGTGCACCAGTCCCTCCTGCAGCAAAGCACCCCCACAACATGATTCTGACACTCCTGTGCTTCACGGTTGGGATGGTTCTCTTTGGCTTGCAGGCCGCCCCCTTTTTCCTCCAAACATAACGATGGTAATTATGGCCAAACAGTTCTATTTTTGTTTCATCAGACCAGAGGACATTCCTCCAAAAAGTACGATCTTTGTCCCCATGTGCAGTTGTAAACCGTATTGTGGCTTTTTTATGGCGGTTTTGGAGCAGTGGCTTCTTCCTTGCTGAGCGGCCTTTCAGGTTATGTCGATATAGGACTCGTTTTACTGTGGATATAGATACTTTTGTACCCATTTCCTCCAGCATCGTCACAAGGTTCTTTACTGTTCTGGGATTGATTTGCACTTTTCTCACCAAATTATATTCATCTCTGGTAGACAAAACGCGTCTCCTTCCTGAGCGGCATGACAGCTGCGTAGTCCCATGGTGTTTATACTTGCATACTATTGTTTGTACAGATGAACGTGGTTCCTTCAGGCGTTTGGAAATTGCTCCCAAGGATGAACCAGATTTGTGGAGGTCTGTTTTTCTGAGGTCTTGGCTGATTTCTTTTAATTTTCCCATGATGTCAAGCAAAGAGGCACTGAGTTTGAAGGTAGGCCTGGAAATACATCCACAGGTACACCTCCAATTGACTCAAATTATATCAATTAGCCCATCAGAAGCTTCTAAAGCCATGACATAATTTTCTGGAATTTTCCAAGCTGTTTAAAGGCACAGTCAACTTAGTTTATGTAAACTTTTGAGCCACTGGAATTGTGATACAGTGAATTATAAGTGAAATAATCTGTCTGTAAACAATTGTTGGAAAAATGACTTGTGTTATACACAAAGTAGATGTCCTAACCGACCTGCCAAAACTATAGTTTGTGAACAAGACATTTTTGGAGTGGTTGAAAAACGAGTTTTAATGACTCCAACCTAAGTGTATGTAAACTTCCAACTTCAACTGTATATAGCTTGCACGCTCCATAGCAAGCTGCTCTATCCATTGGTGAAGTAATTAAATGTTGAGGTAAATGTAAAAATATTTGTGGTTTAAGAGTTTTAACAGGAACCGAAAGGAGCAATGTAAATTGTTATTTATTTAGGATTTGAACCGGTTCAGAACTTTCTTTTGCTGGTCAGAACAGTGGAACAGAACAAAGAAAAATATGTTTGAAACATAATATCGGTTCCAACCCCTGCTTACAACATATTGATGGAGAAAAACTAAGCACCCAACACAGGGCGTTTAATTTTTAAGGAAATATATTTAATATTCTTTTTCAGAACAGGTTCCTAGAGAAACTTCATCCACTCTGTGGGAGTCCCTGAGCTCGATCTGAATTTGTCTCTCTGTCTGCCCATCCATCTCCTCGTTATTCATCCTCCATGTTCCCCTCTATCCCCCCTGCTTCCTGCTTCTTCCTCTACTACATACACGTCCTGCAGTGTGTATGTACAGGGAGCCGTCGCTGCATGAGATTGAGGAGAAACAGCGCTCCAGGAAGAACTCAGGGACTCCCACCATGAACGGAGGGAAAGCTGTCAACCAGAATTCCTAGCAGCGGGGCCCCAAGGGTGGGGGGCCACTAGGGTGCCCGGTCCCCCCTCTCTTAAACAGAGGGGGGAGGGGCCACAAACTCCCCTCACCACCATGCCATCTGAAGGGATGGACCACCACGAGGGGGAGGAGCTACACCCAAGACCACAAAAAAACTCTTGCCTGTGAAAATCTTTTAGACAAATATCAAGATAAACCCAGAGGAAAAACAAAAAAGCGACTACAAACATTTTCAATCAGGACTTGACCTACGTTTATGCAAAAAAGAAAAAAAAAAGCTGTGACAAGACAAAGAAATGGTGGTCTCTTCACAATACAAATATCTATTGTTTCCAATTTATGCTGGTAAAAATGTGCTTTAAACACGTTTGATTTCCCATGCGTTGATTTTATGAATGCTATGACACGCTCACAAGTTTTATTGTCCATTAATAATAATATTATGTATGTGTTGACTAACTCATCATCCCAATTTTAGTATCATTGTTATTCTGTTTTTCGTTTGAGACTGTAGAAGTTTGAAAAATTGTTTGTTTTCATATTGCGTGACAGTGAATGCCCTTTTTCACTGGTGTGAGGGTAAACATGTAATGTATATGAGAGCTCGCTGTTGGGCTCGGAAGGAACAGGTATGGGTGGGTGGGATGGGTTTTGCTCAGGTGATGTCCTTTCAGTGAGGAATACGTTGGGTGGATCTCAATACTCTAATTTGGAGTCTCCTCACACTCTTCGGTATTACAGGACTAGACAACTAAAAGCAATACGGAGGGGCTACTACACCAAGCCTCACAGCAGGCATCTACCATATTATGGTGCTTTCGAGTGCTGTCGGAAATGTGGAAATACAAGTTCCCGACTCGGAAATAACCACTTGAACGATCCTCAAAGTCTGAAACACAAGTGGGAAACATGGTCCAGAGTTGTGACGTTTCATCGCTGGCCCTTCACCTTTTCAACCACTAGACGGTAGAAGAAAACCATTTACAACCTTAACCATGTGATTAACGTAGCTTAGTGGATCTGTACAGTATATAGTTTGACACATTGTCAACGTAAGCAACATTAGCTAGATTAGCCATCTAGCTAGAATCTCATTGGTTGAAGAGTTATTCCAAACTTCATTAGCACACGAGCGCACTCGTGCCATAATTTACAACTTCACCAATTGGGAAATACCGAGATTCCGAGGACCACTCGAACGCACCATTACTCTCAACAATCCCGTCCTGTCAACTCAATGGTCAGGAGGGAAAAGAAACAAGAAATAGCCCTGAAATAGCATCAATACTCTGGCAACGTGTTTGTAGGCAGGAGGAAAAAAGGTAGATAGAACTTCAGGATTGTTTTTGTTCGGTGAACCAGCACTACTAAGGGGATTTGTCTCTAATAAGAACTAGCTTGGCCAATCGTATGGGAGAAAATGTAATATTCTCTCCAGAAAACAGGGAAACTTGGCTAGCATCCGCCAATCAAGGATTCTTTCATGAATACTTGAAACTGGTGTATTTCACCTCAGCATGCGCTTTGACAAAGACTTTGTTCAAAGTGATCAGAGAATGCTTTTAGTCGGTACAAAGAAATCATGGACATGTCCTTAGGAAGACAAGTTGTGGCTTGTTTAAGGGCAAGACATAGACACAGTACTGTATGCATCAGAGAAGGTTGGATTGCTGGCAGGTCTTGCAGATCAGACAAGTATTCGTCCCAATACTCTTAAGAAGCTTCCTCTCCTTGTGTCTTGTTGATGGGTTGTGGCGTATTCATTTCATAGAAGTAGTCTCTTTATATCTTTATATATACAAGGTAAAGGAAAAAAATAAAGGAAGTCTTTTAAGAGGATTTTGGACAAAGCCCCTGGGAAACCCGCTTTCATTGTTAATATTTCACCTACGATACTGTACTCAATAACAGCCTACCACAACGGGATGGAGCCCAGCCATCCAAAACCCAGGAAAACAAAACATTTGGACGCCAGAAGGTGCGTTTGCCCTGAGAGTCTGTAAATATTTCACTGTTTTGTACTTCCAGGCTGGCATCCTAATGGCTTCCATCGCAGTAGGGGCTGGCATCCCAATGGCTTCCATCGCAGTAGGTTTGGTGAGCCATTAAATGAGCCATTTACTGCATTGTGGAAACGAGACCCTGTCATTTCATAAATCAAATGTAGGAGAACAGCTGTATATACAAAGGAGATATATGAAGGTCAAACCAGTTGGTAAGGCAGGGAAGAACCCCCCCCCCATCACCAATATAGACAAATCACCCGTGAGGAGCAATCCACTGATCCTATCGTTCGTCTAACTCAGGAAGTCCCACTCCAGTCAAATGAACGGAGTCCGACAACAAGGCGGGCCACCCTTGCCAAGCGCCCAATGCACAAAACCTGGCCAAAGGTGTGGTCTTGGGGCGGTTGGGTCGGGGTGTTGGTGGCAAAGTGGGGGTCTGGGGGCAGGCCAGGACATGAGTTAAGGGATGTCAGGGTGTCATGTCAGACACGTCCACTTCTAACTGTGGCAGGTCATGGCAGGAAGACCAGCGCAAGGTATTGCTCTGTGTCGGAGAACTGTAAAAAAATTATTATTCACAAATGTTCCACTGGGGTCTGGAGAGAGCTGGCACAGTTCTGCAGTAGCTGCTTCAGTATAAGTAGTCCACAGGCACAGATCTAGGATCAGCTTACTCTCCTTTAGTTCTAACCTTAACCATTAGGTCAGCGTTTCCCAAACTCAGTCCACGTTTTTTTTCTTCATTTTTTCCCCCTAGCACAACACAGCTGATTCAAATAATCAACTAATCATCAAGCTTTGATCATTTGAATCAGCTGTGTAGTGTTAGGGGTAATAAACTAAACGTGTACCCAGTGGGGGCCACAGGACCGAGTTTGGGAAACACTGCATGAAGTGGTGGATATATCCTACCTGTAACCATGAAGTGGTGGATATATCCTACCTGTAACCATGAAGTGGTGGATATATCCTACCTGTAACCATGAAGTGGTGGATATATCCTACCTGTAACCATGAAGTGGTGGATATATCCTACCTGTAACCATGAAGTGGTGGATATATCCTACCTGTAACCATGAAGTGGTGGATATATCCTACCTGTAACCATGAAGTGGTGGATATATCCTACCTGTAACCATGAAGTGGTGGATATATCCTACCTGTAACCATGAAGTGGTGGATATATCCTACCTGTAACCATGAAGTGGTGGGGACGCAAAACGGACCTTAAATCAGCATGTATCATGTACCTGCAACTTCATACTACTGGGGGGTTGCGATGAAGCATTGCATGAAAAATGGATGTACTTTACAGAGAACGGAGGGGTTGACGATAGAGAGTGAGAGTAAAATAGGTGTAATAGAAGTGAACAAAGAGGACACTTTTGGGGACAAGATGAAAATGCCAGAGGGACTACCCAGGGGCTCAATACGGTGTAAAGGGATATTATATTTTGGTTTGGAAACGATTTAACCGTCAATGGAAAACACGCATTTATGCATTATGAATTGTGAGATAAAAAAAAAAAAAATGCATTGATATTTAAATTCAGAAATGAAGTTAGTGATTGTTTAAGAATAAAAATACATTATCAAAAGCTTTTCACCAATTTACTGTGCTGACGTTTTCTTGTTGATAACCTGGTGCACTGTGTTCACTAAGTCCTTCCCCTGATAAGAACACCCCCCCAAAAAAAAATACTAGATTTTGTTCTACACCCCCCACCTTGATGTTCGAGAGAGTGCCCAGTGTCAAATCATTGAAGGTGATTTATCATGTCATTCAGGCTCGAGTCCAATGTCATTTTGGGATTGCGCTCCTGCGCCCTTAATTCTACCATTGTCATGGAAACAGACTTTCCCCCCCTGCTGTCTGCAAGGAGGAGGAGGAAGAGGAGGAGGAAGGTTGGTGCTGATGGCTCCTGTACAGAGGACACTCTCCTTGATGTTCTAGTTTTCTATTTGAATTTTCTCCCTCGTTTTAGGTGAGCACCTGAAAGAAAGGCAGCACTTCAGCAAGGGATGAGTGTCCACCCACAGTGAGAGAGAGAGAGGAAGGGATGAGTGTACACCCACAGCGAGAGAGAGAGAGGAAGGGATGAGTGTACACCCACAGCGAGAGAGAGAGGAAGGGATGAGTGTCCACCCACAGTGAGAGAGAGAGAGGAAGGGATGAGTGTACACCCACAGCGAGAGAGAGAGAGGAAGGGATGAGTGTACACCCACAGCGAGAGAGAGAGAGGAAGGGATGAGTGTACACCCACAGTGAGAGAGAGAGAGGAAGGGATGAGTGTACACCCACAGAGAGAGAGAGAGGAAGGGATGAGTGTACACCCACAGCGAGAGAGAGAGAGGAAGGGATGAGTGTCCACCCACAGCGAGAGAGCGAGAGGAAGGGATGAGTGTACACCCACAGCGAGAGAGAGAGAGGAAGGGATGAGTGTACACCCACAGCGAGAGAGAGAGGAAGGGATGAGTGTACACCCACAGCGAGAGAGCGAGAGCGAGAGAGAGAGAGAGAGGGAGAGGAAGATAAACCCAATTATCACTCTCATCTTTCTCGCTCCTAACAGCTCTCATACACACACACACACCTCTCACAACAGCTACCATACACACACACACACACACCTCTCACAAAAAGCTTGTGCTCTCTCTCTCTCTCACACACACACACATACTTCAAAGAAAGCTATTTTATCCCAAGGCTATTTTATCCCAAGGCTCTCCCTGATACAATCATTCTGAGGCTACGCTCATTTCTATGCAAAATTGGAGAAGCATTGCTCCAAGATGTTACTGTCTATAGTGCTGAATAGAGTTGTTATTTTGAAGGTATTTCGATTGAGCCAACTCTGGTACAGGAATGTATTTATTATTATTATTATTTATGTATTTATGTGTTTAAGCAATAGTTCATTAAAAAATAAAACATTTGTCAAATGTTTACAAACCTTTAAAGGTCCAGTATGTACCATTTGTGTGTACCCGACTAAGTACACATAGAAATGTGAGTTATAGATCTGTAATTCTGATTGAAAGCAAGCTTGATAAGTGGTAGATCCATTCTATGTGCACTATTTCTGCTTCCTCTCCTTACGTTTAGGTTTAGTGTCTTTTTACTTTATGGGGTTTGTACACGAGCTTTAAACATCTGAAAATACAATATTTTTGGTTATTGAAATTATTTTTTTCATAGCAGTTTAGAGGGTACAATGATTCTACACACTGCTTGTTTTGTCACATAAACTAAAATTAGGCAAAAAACATGCTATCTCTCCCGTGCCATCTTTTGTTTCGATCCAGCTACTGTTATTACTGTAACATGCCTCAATCACACATGAATAGGAAATATAGGCATCATCTAAAAGACTCCCGTTTATTTGGGATTGAGGCATTACATCTCGTCATTGGACCACTCTTGAGAAAGTTGTCTGAAAGAAGCGTCACAAACATTTTTGATTGAACTGTCCCTTTAATATCGCAATTCACAGAAAGACAAGATCTATAATCTATATAGGAATCTATGCTGTCCTTTTTTTGCCTCCTGATATACCTTTAATAGGTAGAAAACAGCTCACTGACAACAAACTTTTTTTCTGTAAGTGGGGAAAAAAAGAGTCAGCTGTTTAAACTACCTCGGAAGTCCCTCGGCACCTGAGGAGAGCAATGTCAAGGGTTGCAGCCAGCTCTCAGCCGCACCCTGCAACATGTAGATATGGAACAATGTTGGGTATCTGACTGCAGCCCTGCCTCCCACCTAGTCCCTGCTGTGTGAGGAAACACTGGGTCGACAACTCTCCATTGATTCTCTGAATACATTGAATTAATTATAACACTAACATTGAGTTAATACCAGCGTGAGACATCATCAGACCATCATCTAGACCATCATCAGGCCATCATCAAGGTCATCATCAGACCATCATCAAGGCCATCATCAGACCATTATCAAGGCCATCATCAGACCATCATCAGACCATTATCAATGCCATCATCAAGGCCATCATCTAGACCATCATCAAGGCCATCATCAGACCATCCTCCAGACCATCATCAAGGCCATCATCAGACCATTATCAAGGCCATCATCAGACCATCCTCCAGACCATCATCAAGGCCATCATCAGACCATTATCAAGGCCATCATCAGACCATCATCAAGGCCATCCTTCAGAACATCATCCAGAACATCATCAGACCATCTTCTAGACCATCATCCAGGCCATCATCCAGACCATCATCCAGACCATCATTCAGGCTTGCCTCCAGACCATCATCCAGGCCATCATCAGACCATCATCAGACCATCATCCAGACCATCATCAGACCATCCTCCAGGCCATCATCCAGACCATCATCCAAACCATCATACAGGCCATCATCAGACCATCATCAGACCATCCTCCAGACCATCATCCAGGCCATCATCAGACCATCATCAGACCATCCTCCAGACCATCATCCAGGCCATCATCAGACCATCCTCCGGGCCATCATCCAGACCATCATCCAGACCATCATCCAGGCCATCATCCAGACCATCACCCAAACCATCATACAGACCATCATCAGACCATCATCAGACCATCATCCAGACCATCATCCAGGCCATCATCCAGACCATCATCCAGGCCTAATAAAGATCTACTTCCATGTCTTTCTTTATTTGCCTCATTATCTTTCTTCTCTTTTTCTTTCTATCTCTCTATTCCCCCCTCTCCATCCCTATGTTACTCTGGGTGCGTTCCCAATGGCACCCTATTCCCCTTGTGACCTGGTTAAGGTAGTGCACTATGGGCCCTGGTTAAGGTAGTGCACTATGGGCCCTGGTTAAGGTAGTGCACTATGGGCCCTGGTTAAGGTAGTGCACTATGGGCCCTGGTTAATTGAGGTAGTGCATTATAAAGGGAACAGGGTGCCATTTGGGACGGCGCCTCTGGGTTTAGATATGGGACGGAGCCTCTGGGTTTAGATATGGGACGGAGCCTCTGGGTTTAGATATGGGACGGAGACTCTGGGTTTAGATATGGGATGGAGCCTCTGGGTTTAGATATGGGAAGGAGCCTCTGGGTTTAGATATGGGATGGAGCCTCTGGGTTTAGATATGGGATGGAGCCTCTAGGTTTAGATATGGGATGGCGCCTCTGGGTTTAGATATGGGACGGCGCCTCTGGGTTTAGATATGGGACGGAGCCTCTGGGTTTAGATATGGGATGGAGCCTCTGGGTTTAGATATGGGACGGAGCCTCTGGGTTTAGATTGGGATGGAGCCTCTGGGTTTAGATATGGGATGGAGCCTCTGGGTTTAGATATGGGACGGAGCCTCTAGGTTTAGATATGGGACGGCGCCTCTGGGTTTAGATATGGGACGGCGCCTCTGGGTTTAGATATGGGACGGAGCCTCTGGGTTTAGATATGGGATGGAGCCTCTGGGTTTAGATATGGGACGGAGCCTCTGGGTTTAGATATGGGACGGAGCCTCTGGGTTTAGATATGGGACGGCGCCTCTGGGTTTAGATATGGGACGGAGCCTTGCGGACATTGTTGTCTTCTCCCCTGTCAGAGAGAATGAGGAACTCCTAGCTCTGAAGTAGGAAATTCCTCATAAAAAAACAATTGGTCTCCATTCAACTAAGAATTCAGCAGGCTGCCTTTGATCTTAATGGGCTCGCAGGTCTTTTCTCATGTCTTTTCATCCAAATCTAATGTTCAGAAGTGAAGAATGTATTGGATAATTGGCTTTAATTCTTTCCCAGAGGAAAAAAGCAAGTTGGGAATCATTATATGGCTGTAAATGAAAGTGGCATACAAGTGGGAGCGACTGCACAGAAGTCTTGGAAATGTTGTGCTAGTTAGAAAAGAAAGATTACCACAGAGAAAACGGAGATGTTCTTCCTTGGTATGCCTTGAGCCATTCTCTCTGTTTTAGTAGTCACACAAAGACACACACACACACACACACACAGTGTCACTAACTTATGAAGCACTGGGACAACTACTGATACATGTAGTCCAACACACACACACACACACACCTCACAGAAACTCATATAATACACACACACCTCACAGAAACTCATATAATACACACACACACCTCACAGAAACTCATATAATACACACACACACCTCACAGAAACACACATAATACACACACCTTACAGAAACACACATAATACACACGCACGCACACACAAGTACACACCACAAAGACACAAATACATTCTGATATTCTTACACCAACAAACACACTCATGTACACACCCCCCACACACACACACACAGTGGCGGTGGTCCCTCATAGTCGAGGATTATGTCAGTCAGGTTTATGTATTCAGAGGTGTATGAATACTCCAACACACACACCACACGCACACCAACCTCTGCAGATATGATCATGTAATTCGGCTGGCAGTGTTTCCTGTTATTTTACAATGCTGTTCTGCTCTTTCCCATTAGCTCAGGGACAGAACAGATCAATCCCAATAGCCCTTATTCCATCTTATTCCCCCCCTCTCTCCATTTTATTCATTCTCTCTCCAACTTATTCCCTCTCTCCATCTTATTTCCTCTCTCTCCATCTTATTCTCTCTCTCTCCATCTAATTAGTTCTCTCTCCATCTTATTCCCTCTCTCTCCATCTAATTAGTTATCTCTCCATCTTATTCCCTCTCTCTCCATCTTATTCCCTCTCTCCATCTTATTCCCTCTCTCTCCATCTTATTCCCTCTCTCTCCATCTTATTCCCTCTCTCTCCATCTAATTAGTTCTCTCTCCATCTTATTCCCTCTCTCTCCATCTTATTCCCTCTCTCCATCTTATTCCCTCTCTCCATCTTATTCCCTCTCTCTCCATCTTATTTCCTCTCTCTCCCCCTCACTCCCTCTCATTCCATCTCACTCCCCCTCATTCCATGTCACTCCCTCTCACACCCCTCTTACTCATCTCACTCCTTCTCATTCCATCTCACCCCATCTCACTCCCCCTCACTCCATCTCATTCCCTCTCGCTCCGTCTCATTCCATCTCACATTCTCTCTATTTTCTCTTTTAGCCCTATTCATTCATGAATGCTTATTTCATTATTTCAAACCCAAGCTCATACATAAGATATGCATCCTGCACACATACACATCTATTGCACATCCATTACACAGCCACATCCATTTCACATCTATTACACAGCCACATCCATTTCACATCTATTACACATGCACACTGGAAGTTAAGTACATGTTTTCCTTCATACAGTACATACAGTAGCAGTCAAACGTTTGGACACACCTACTCATTCAATGATTTTTCTTTATTTTTACTATTTTCTACATTGTAGAATAAGTGGAGACATCAAACTATGAAATATGCATGTGTCTGTGCCAATGTTTGTGTTGCTTCACAGTCTGATACCTCAGTGTGCCAACACATCACAAATGCAGGCTCTTATGAGCATACCAGGTAAACTGAGACTCACAGACGACCCAGCATAGGCGGCATACTAAATTGTAGTCCCGTTAATGTCATATAGAAGTGCACTGGCAAGAGAATATCCATATATAATGGTGATGTGTTTACCTCTTTACTACTGTCGTGTATAGATTATTGAAGTAAATCTAGGGAAATTGCAGACATGTTATGAATTTCAGGTAGATGGAGTGGGAACGCCAGGCGAAGAGCCCCCTCTGCTGCTGATGAAGTGCTGCAGCCCATGGTACACCAAGCTATCAAAATGAAACACAAAGAAAATAAAAAAAACATTCCTTCATTTTAGTACAGATTTAAAGGGGCAATGTGCAGTTCCAACAATAACACATCCATCCATCCCCACCACCACCACCACCACCACCATCTCTGCACCTTAGAGACTGTTACTAGCCGGCTACCACCCGGTACTCTACCCCTTAGAGACTGTTACTAGCCGGCTACCACCCTGTACTCTACCCCTTAGAGACTGTTACTAGCCGGATACCGCCCGGTACTCTACCCTGCACCTTAGAGACTGTTACTAGCCGGCTACCACCCGGTACTCTACTCTGCACCTTAGAGACTGTTACTACCCGGCTACCACCCGGTACTCTACTCTGTACCTTAGAGACTGTTACTAGCCGGCTACCACCCGGTACACTACCCCTTAAATCAAATCAAATTTATTTATATAGCCCTTCATATATCAGCTGATATCTCAAAGTGCTGTACAGAAACCCAGCCTAAAACCCCAAACAGCAAGCAATGCAGGTGTAGAAGCACGGTGGCTAGGAAAAACTCCCTAGAAAGGCCAAAACCTAGGAAGAAACCTAGAGAGGAACCAGGCTATGTGGGGTGGCAGTCCTCTTCTGGCTGTGCCGGGTGGAGATTATAACAGAACATGGCCAAGATGTTCAAATGTTCATAAATGACCAGCATGGTCGAATAATAATAAGGCAAAACAGTTGAAACTGGAGCAGCAGCACGGCCAGGTGGACTGGGGACAGCAAGGAGTCATCATGTCAGGTAGTCCTGGGTCATGGTCCTAGGGCTCAGGTCCTCCGAGAGAGAGAGAGAAAGAGAGAATTAGAGAACGCACACTTAGATTCACACAGGACACCGAATAGGACAGGAGAGGTACTCCAGATATAACAAACTGACCCTAGCCCCCGACACATTAACTACTGCAGCATAAATACTGGAGGCTGAGACAGGAGGGGTCAGGAGACACTGTGGCCCCATCCGAGGACACCCCAGACAGGGCCAAACAGGAAGGATATAACCCCACCCACTTTGCCAAAGCACAGCCCCCACACCACTAGAGGGATATCTTCAACCACCAACTTACCATCCTGAGACAAGGCTGAGTATAGCCCACAAAGATCTCTGCCATGGCACAACCCAAGGGGGGGGGGGCGCCAACCCAGACAGGATGACCACATCAGTGAATCAACCCACTCAGGTGACGCACCTTAGAGACTGTTACTAGCCGGCTACCACCCGGTACTCTACCTTGCACCTTAGAGACTGTTACTAGCCAGCTAGCACCCAGTACTCTACCCTGCACCTTAGAGACTGTTACTAGCCGGCTAGCACCCGGTACTCTACCCTGCACCTTAGAAACTGTTACTAGCCGGCTACCACCCGGTACTCTACCCCTTAGAGACTGTTACTAGCCGGCTACCACCCGGTACTCTACCCCTTAGAGACTATTACTAGCCGGCTACCACCCGGTACTCTACCCTGCACCTTAAAGACTGCTGCCCTATGTACATAGTCATTGAACACTGTTCACTTTAATCATTTTTATACTGTTTTACCTACTTCATATGTATACACTGTATTCAGGTCAAGGCTCATCCTATATGACTACTGCTGTACACACTTCTCTATTCATTTACTGTCTTTAATGCCTATACACACCATCATATTCATATATATTTATATTCTGGACTCTGACATTGCTCATTTTAATATTTATAGATTTCTTAATTCCTTGGGGATGGAGAAAAGTAACCACTCTCAAATTCATAGCCAGAGCTATGAATACAAGGACTGACCATCCAAGATATCAAATGATCCTTTTTGACCGTGTTTAACAGCTATACGGTGTTTGTTTACAATTAGCCTACATGGTTTACAAACAATGGAGTAAAAAAAACATATTTTAAGTTCTGATGACAGTTGAACTAACCTCATGAGGCATTTATAAGTTATATTCTTCAAGAAACAATGAGTGGCAGCCTACGGTTGCAGGTTATTAGAAACATATCATTTGAAATGGATCATGTTCCTGTGACCCCACCCAACAGAAAATAACAAAGATAAATAAAAATGTCTAAAAAATAATAAATGGGTGGCCTACAGGTATACATAATTAATTTAAAAGTAAAAAATAAATGGATGTATCAAATGCAGATTACCCATTTAAAGTCCATTCTAATCTGTATCATCGCATAGCCTACTGTTCTAAGAAATACTATCTAACATTCTAAGAAATGAGAGAGAGATTTCACTTTTCTTTATTATCTAATTCACTTGATTTGGCAATATAAACATATGTTTCCCGCGTCAATAAAGTCCCTTAAATTGAATTGAGAGAGAGAAAAGTATAATTCTGGAGACAAACGATTAATAAATAATTCTGATTTTATTTCAACTTGACAAATAGGCTATAGCCTCACAACCATGTAACTTAAAATTAATTTTAAAAAAATAATACGTTAAATGAACAATTTCGTAAAAACTTTGGCAAGCTGGTAAGGATTTGTAATGAAAACTGTCGTCGATTAGAAGACCATCTGTTTGGGAGTAAAAGCTGACGATCAGCAGGCGGTCCATGACTTCCAGAAGAACACTTTGCATCCTTCTTTACGAACGCGCGAGTCCTGTGGCATAGTCTCGCGCCTACTCTCCTGTTTCCCGACACTCTCCGGTCCCGGAGGGAGGGAGTTTATTTTCAACGTGTTGTCGTGGTGTGACTGTGAAAGCGTGTACAGCAGCCAGACGAGGTTGTATTTGTCGTCAGCGGATACCTGTGAAAGAAAAACGATATGTTCTTATATAGCTGCAATGTTAAATGCATTCCTTGTTAATTAAAATAGCATATAGTCTAGCATAGGTAGGCTAGTCTACTAAAATAAAACTTCCAAAGTGAAGGAGCCTGTCATTTTGTGCGTTTACTGCCATTTTTTCAATTAGCCATTTCAGCACAATGGACAAATTCACTCATTTAATTTAATGCAAGCATGTTCCACTAAGTAACGTCAACTTTATATCGCCTAATTTTCATAAACCTTAAAAGAGTACAAACAGAACACCATGCTCCTCACCTCTTTATCCTGTAATGTTTCGAGCCATGTTGGTTTATCTTGGTGTCCGAGCTTGAGATCCGAAGACCCTCCGAAAGAGTCGACCTTCCCCGTCTGACACAGACTGACACACACAAGCACAAATGCGCACCAGATTCCGGTGAGGGCCATCTGGACTCTGGTAGGTCTCTTGAGCTGGTATAGATGAGATGTCCCAAGATGGAATGATGGAACGAAACTCTGAATAACTTGCAGCAACCCCGGTAGCTGGTCTTTTTAAACCAATGTATTACGTAAGATGAGGGTGAGGTAATGAAATTGTATTTGTCCTCAGTGATCCAGTAAAGCATGTGATGTGACAGATAATTTACAACAGTCATTAGGGGTCTGCAACTAAAGGCAACTCTTGTTCTTCTCATAGTTGCAAGACTGCATATTTTACAACGAGATGTTGGAGCATAATAAAACATGTTACAGGTAATTTTAATTTGTAGCCTGTAGTCTTTAACGCACCATTTATTCAGGCCATAAATTCCACTCGTGCTGTGTGTGGGCGTGGGGCCGACATGTTTTTTTTTCTCCTATTACTGCCTCAGCTATAGCTGGTACCCACACTCACGTCATTGCGGATATAGAGGCCTAAGTGAATATAATGTCATCATCGGTTGTTTTCACATATTTGCACGCACATAGATCCACACACTGCTATTACAAGCTGGTTTTCGTGCGACTGGCCGCGCAATGTGCACTCGTGAAATTAAACGTTAATGACACCGACATGGCGCAAAAAGTGATCTCATTAACCCATTTTCTGCGCCATAAAACGGGAAGATATTGGGGAATCCAGAGGTCGCGGAAGTCGCTCAACATCGCGGCCGGCTCACACTGGTTCCGTTGTCTTGTCTATTAATGAGAGTTACACTCTGTTTGACATATATCTGTTAGTCCGTAGTATCCCCTCTCCCACCCCTCTTATTACAGTTGTAGCCAGGGGCAGACTTGGACCAAAAATCGTCCCTGGCATTTCTAACACAACTGCCCATTTTTTTCCTTGAGGTCTCCACACCGGCCCATGTTTCCCCGAGGCCCACATTATTAGCCAAATAATGATCATTTTGCGCAAAAACAAACAAACATGTTATACAGACCCACTGTGTTAAAAACGGACCTGGCCTTGGTTGTAGCATATATGTATTCACACAGTAGCCTTAGCAGACCAGTCACTTAGATTATGTTGAACTAAAATGCATGTTTTATGTCGTTATCACAGTCATGCTTGGCAAGCCCAAGACACAATAATATGCCTCCTCTTATTGAAGTTCACCTTGAAAGGGAAGAAGGTAGACCCTAAAAGCGCAATCTGCAGTTGATACATTATTTTTTATTTATTTATAAATGAATGATATGTAACCTACACATTGATTCTTGGAAGTTTATCATTTATAAATGCTTCATGAGATTAGTTCATCTCCATCAGAATCTAAAATATAAGCTTGTTTTACTTCAATGTTTGTTAACAAAGTAAATTTAATCAAACACTGTATAGCCTCAAAACATGGTGAAAATAATACTTTTTATAGCATGGACGGTCAGTCCTTGCATCAGTAGCCCCATCCCTCATCTTTTTACAGAAACAGTGGCGGGGAGTACTTTGTTTTTGTTTCAACTGCAGATTACCCATTTAAGGGGATAGCGCTCAACTTTATTGAATTATATTCTATAGGAGGATTATGTAGCTCCGCTGCCATTGGTCTTCCACTGAGTGGATTAATCCTATTAGTACAGGGGGTAGTAGTGCCCGTCCCTCACAGGCTCATTGCACCTTGCCGCACCTTGCCACAACGTGTCCACAACGTGTCCGCAACGTGCCCACAACATGTCCCACAACGTGTCCACAACGTGCCCACAACGTGTCCACAACGTGTCCGCAACGTGTCCGCAACGTGCCAACAGCGTGTCCACAACGTGCCCACAACGTGCCCACAACGTGTCCACAACGTGCCCACAACGTGTCCACAATGGCACAACGTGCCCACAACGTGCCCACAACGTGCCCACAACGTGTCCACAACGTGTCCACAACGTGTCCACAACGTGCCCACAACGTGTAAAGAAGCCTATAGGGCATTAAGTGGAGGTATTTTAAGATGAGAACAGATAGCGTGGCGGTATGGGTTCTGATATTGCTTCCAGTAAAAGCAGTGTTGGCACACAAATTAGAAAATGTCTTTCTAATATTAAGGGGAAACGGGGATACCTAGTCAGTTGTACAACTGAAATGTGTCTTCCGCATTTAACCCAACCGCTCTGAACCAGGTAGATGCGGGGTGCTGCCTTAATCGACATCCACGTCTTCAGCACCCAGGGAACAGTGGGTTAGCTGTCTTACTCGGGGGCAGAACGACAGATTTTCACCATGTCAGCTCGGGGATTCAATCCAGCAACACTTTCAGGTTACAGACCCAACGTTGTAACCACTAGGCTATTAACTGTGGTAGTACTGCCTTCCTATGGCTTACTATGCTCTGTAACATGGTCTCATTAGAATACGTAAAAAAGTGACATTTAAACGTAGTAGTTGCATGTCGCTTATGTCTGTTATTGCCTTACGTCAAAGTAGTGTGTTTTTAAAAAATGCTGTGGCTTTGTTATCCACTATGACATAGGGATGTTCAAGCTATTGACCACAGCCATTAAATGGGTTAGTGAGTTTTGGTTATTCTACTTTAGGGGCCAATACTGTTTTTCTGATGGTAGTGCGATTTAAAGAGGCAGTGCAGTCAAAAATGTGATTTCTGTATGTTCCTATAATAGTTCCACACTATGAGGGCGAAATAACACAGAAATTGTGAAAATTATGATAATGCCCTTTCAGTGTAAGAGGTTTTTGAAGTGTGTTGACCTTCAGCACTATGGACAGCTCCAGTGTGTTGACCTTCAGCACCATGGACAGCTCCAGTGGGTTGACTTTCAGCACCATGGACAGCTCCAGCGTTTACCTTCAGCGCCATGGACGGCTCCAGTGTGTAGACCTTCAGCACCATGGACAGCTCCAGTATGTAGGCCTTCAGCACCATGAGCAACTCCAGTGTGTTGACATTCAGCACCATGGACAGCTCCAGTGTGTTGACCTTTTTATTTAGGAGATGAGAGGATTCTTGTTATAGGGATTGTGGCTGTGGAAGTTAACAAAGAGAGAATGTCATATTTCAGGAACAGGATGTTGGTCTTTTACTCTCTTACTGAATTGTAAATTGTGATGTAGAATTACATTTTGGAAACAAAACAGTATACTGTGGAAAGTGAATGTAGACTTTTAGACAGACATGTGTTTTCCCATTAGCTACCGGCTATATCCAGCTTTCACTAGTACACTGACTGCACACATTCATATCATTTGTTATTTCCATAGGATGTCCTGTCCAGACCTGTTCAAACATAGGATGTCCTGCCCAGACCTGTTCTCAGTTCGCTATAAAGGTGGTTTCCCTGACAACCAAAGTGATGTGTAACCTACTCATGTGTGATAGAATCTTAATGATGTCAGGGCTGTATGATAGAGCTCTTTCCCACTGAATAGTCTGTGTCATCCAGATGGTCATTTCAGGTTTACACAAGTTCCTTATAAATATTCATCTGGTTAAACGAGTTCCAAGGTCAGTTTGGAATTAGTCAATAATGTTTCAGTCTAGTGCCGGTCAATGAGGTTTGCCACATCGCACCATTTTATTTCTCCAACAACGGAAAACATCAAAGCAAGCTTTCAGTTGTGTTGTTCATGCTCAAGTAATTGAGTCTGACCTCTCATAACAGCATAATGCAGGCTAACGCCAACTACTGTGACTGGCCATAAAGATGAATGAAGATGATCCGGCAGCCCCAGATCAAAGTTATTCCACTGGGGTGAATGGGCTTCAGTGGGCCTGGGAGGTGGATTAACCCACTCATTAACAGTACAGTACCCTGACAAGGAGAGAAGAGACGTTCCATTATTTATGGCAACGAGTATAGTTAGACTTTATTGACGAAAAATGTGCTTACTATGACTGAGATATGTGGTTATTGTCTCACCTAGCTATCTTCAGATGAATGCACTGACTAAGACGTTCTGGATAAGAACATCTGCTAAATGACTAAAATGTCAATTTGAAAGTGTAGATTGTCTGCGCAGAAAATGTTATGGAATTTAGACCTAAACTCAAGTAATTACACAGACGCAACTCTGAGTGAATGTTTATTTGGAAATATCCAACCATTGTAATACATTTTTTTTTTTTTTGCAAATACAAAAAAAAAATCACGTTTTTTTGGTTTGTTAGAGAGCACCCTATGTTGAAGGGAATAACCGAGACACATTATCAAATATAAATGTTAATAGAGCCAAACACAATAGCTATATACAGTACAGTGCTTGAGACTTTATAAAAGCAGTTAGTTACATTAAAATCACATGCGTGGTCCTCAGTGCAAGTCATGAAGAGCTCAATATAATTACAACCCAGAAGGTGATATTAACAGTAGTTCCAAGGTATCTTAAATAAGCATGTCTGTCTTGATTTAGAATAATTCAGCCGTGTCTTTTGGACTGGAACCATACCAGTTTGCAAATAGTATCTTAGATGTTCCAAATATTTTGAGTGATCGCTTGAGCCTGGTTGGATTTGTCTGGGGAAAAAAACACCCAATTATAAATACATTAAGAATTATAAATACATTAAGAATATGATTATTATCATTGTTTAAAGTCTCATCTGTCAAAAGTAATGGTTCATTTTGCACTGCCTGAGGCTGAATGTGGATTATAATGCACTACCATTGCTTTGTGGTTTCCTGCATACGCGGCAGCGACTGATGACCTCCTCTAGCAGAGGTCCCTTCACCGTCTGGGGCACAGGCTTACTGCGGGGGGTGGGGGGGGAGCACACAGAACAGGGCCCATATTCACAAAGCATCAATGAGTAGGAGTGCTGGTCTAGGATCATGTCCACTCAGTCCATATAATTTGATTCATTATGATCTTAAAAAGGCAAAACTGATCCTAGATCAGTAAAGTATGCACTGTGAGGAAAGTAGTCTCTTTTTAGAGTAGTGTCATGACATATGGTTTAGTTCAAGCTGACACAATATTACTGTATACTGTGCTGTAAAATACAGGGTATTATACCATTAGAGTTGACAGATACATTGTAAAAACACAAGAAGTCTACATATTCAAATGAAATCCAACATAGTATGGTATAGTTGAGTATAGCATAGAACAAAACAGAATAAGATACAGTATTGAACGATTAGGTTAGGCATAGATAGGTGGACATTTCATGTATGTTAGAGCTGGGCTAGAACAAAAGTCTACACGCACTTAGCAGGCCTCCATCCTCACCACACACACACACGCCCACACACACACATACACACACACACACACACATACACACACACACACGTGCGCGCACACACACACACACTGAATCAGTCTCTGCTGAGGTGATTCTAACCTGAACATGTGGTTGGGGTCGAGCAAGGCCAGCCAGAAGCTGTAGGAGTCAGGGAAGTAGTTACAGGTTCCCCGGCCGTGACACTCGATGAAGGGGACCTGGCGGAAGTGTTCTAGACACGAGCCTGGGGAGCCCAGAGGCTGGCCCGACCCCTCAGCACCCGCGCCCGTTTGCTGGGAGAAAAGGAAAGAGGTGGAGGAGAGAGGTGGAGGAGGAGAGAGGTGGTGGAGGAGAAAGGTGGAGGAGAAGGGAGAAGAGAAAAGAGATGGGAAGCAATGGGGAATGAAAAGGAGGAGAAAGGGAAAAAGATAGGAGATGACAAGATGGAAAACGACAGATGGAAAACGACAGATGGAAACAAGGGATGGAAAGCGGGGGTTTGAAGTGGTGAAGGGTAGAGCAGTATAGAGAAGGAGAGTTAGTTAGACTGAGTTTTGAATGATGGCACAATGGACTCCGCTCCATACGCTGCTACTATGATATTTCATTCACATCATTATCATTCATATCAATCGCATTTATCAATTTACACATATATTGTACAGATATTACAGTTTTTTCCAACTGCTTACACAAGTTTTCAAAACTGACTCCTTTTTTTCAAAACTCTACACACAATTCCCAAACTGCCCACACAAAATGCAAAATGCCTCACATCTCCTTCAAAATGTAACACTGCATTCAAAATGCCATAAACACATGTCAGAATGAAGCATTTGCATCAAATGGCAAACACTGCTTTCATAATAGTACATTTTTGGATATACCATGTAAACACTGCTGTTCTAAATCTAAAGCTCTTTGGTCTTTCATAGGCTTATATCTACATTTCAATACAATGTTCTACAGTGAAAGTAATCTGCTGAGAGGGGTAACAAGTACACTGTAAACACCAATGCAATGTAGAAACAGAAAATATTTATTAGGCCAAACATTACTGTTGTATACAGTAGCATACAACAAAACCATAAACATATGTAAACCAAAAGTATATTCTTTAGAATACAGTAAAGAACACAATTTGTGTGTGTGGGGTCCCGGGGGTCAGTCCAGGAATTGGTAGGGGGGGGGAATCACCAGTGCTAAGCTACGCTTCATCTCTTCTCCGGCCTGAGTCTGGCCACAATACTTCATAAACATCACAGGATACGTTTTCTCTTGCCAAACATCGAGGGAAGAATCTCCTAGCATGGCGTATCCAACCTTGGACAGAGGCAACCTCTATGTCCCCACATAGACCATATTTATAATTGCAGTCTCTTGTACATCTGTAAACAAGCGTCCTCGTCCTCCATGATGTCTTTGCCTTTTCACTCTGTACAGAATTCAAACACAGTATGTGTTCAGCATAGGAACTGTAAACAATGTACAAAAAAAATGTAGTACAGCATGATAACCAACCTCATTCATTCAATGCAGTGCAGTAAATGGATGGCTTAGAGTTACAAATGTTTATGCAATACTATGCAGTCATACGTATTTTACAGTACATTACTGTAATGCTAAAATAGTCATTAGATAGTTGCATACCTGTTCTCATTTCTGAAGGTTCGAATTATGGACGCCACTGTAAATCGACTCAAATTGGGCTGGACTCTCAGTCCAGCCTCTCTCATGGTCAAACCGTGGTTGATCACATGATCAACAAGTTTTGCCCTAATCTCATCAGAGATGGCTCTCCTTCCTTCTCTTCTTTGCCCTCGTCCTCTTCCTCTCCCTCCTACTCCTCTTGCTCTCTGTCCATTGTTGGCATCCATTGTATAAAAAACAGGTAATCTGACCTTTGACCTATTTATAGGCCTATACTACAGTAAAGCAGTAATTGGTTAGTGATCAGTTAAGCTATTAGTGTTTGCACATGTGAGGAGTGTGTGTGTGACCTAGTGAATAAGTGTAGCATTTTGATTGGTTGTGTTTGGAAAAGGAAAGCACGTCACTTCCTGTTCGATTTTTGTGTTTTAGGTAGATAATTGTGTGTAGTGTTTTGAAAAAAGTGTTTTATGCAATTGACAACTGAGTCAAACGCTGAGAAATAGCTTATGGTTTTGGATATTTGGTGTGTAGTTTTGCACTTTGAGTGAGAGGTTTCAAAAATCGTGTGACATGAAAAGATTTTGTGTGTAAGCAGTTGGAAAAAACTGTAAACAGTATATGGATATATGTAATACAGGGAGCAGATTGTTAGTGGCCTGATCGCATCGTTCACCATTCTGTTTCACTTCATGAATCAGCTTGGCCTTTCTCCAATTGATGGCCATTTCCTATAGGTTAGAACCAATCAGCATCCTCTCAGAAACATTAGGTGGATCTAGGACAAAATATCACAATTAGGCCGTCCTCTGATTGGTTGAAGGTGATCCAATCGCAGACAAGTACATTTTGAATAATGCCCTTCATTACAGACATGCACAAAATGTATCAATGAAGAGCAATGCCAGACTGATATGTGAAGTGAAATAGGTCAGGATGGTTCTACCAGGCTAGGTTGTTACTATGACAAAGGTCAGGATGGTTCCACCAGGCTAGGTTGTTACCATGACAAAGGTCAGGATGGTTCCACCAGGCTAGGGTGTTACCATGACAAAGGTCAGGATGGTTCCACCAGGCTAGGTTGTTACCATGACAAAGGTCAGGATGGTTCCACCAGGCTAGGGTGTTACCATGACAAAGGTCAGGATGGTTCCACCAGGCTAGGTTGTTACCATGACAAAGGAGTATCCAGTCCACAGGGATTCCCAGTCACCAGGACAGTCTGGGAGCTGGGCGGTCTGGCTGTGGATGGCCATGGCATTGGAGCTGCCCTCACACACTGAACAGTTAGTGTGTGTGTTTGACACACAGTGTGTGTGTTTGAGTTAGTGTGTGTGTGTGTGTGTGTGAGTTAGTGTGTGTTTGAGTTAGTGTGTGTGTGAGTAGGTGTGTGAGTTAGTGTGTGTGTGAGTTAGCGTGTGTGTGTGTGAGTTAGCGTGTGTGTGTGAGTTACACACACACACAGTTACACACACACACACACACTTCAGTGAAACATGTCGGAACGTGCTCCAAAATAAAGAAGATTGCAGACTGCGGAGTCCTTTGAGTTATTTTTTGGCCTGCAAGTATGTTAGTGTGTGTGTGTGTGAGTTAGCGTGTGTGTGTGTGTGTGTGAGTTAGTGTGTGTGTGTGTGTGTGTGTGTGTGTGTGTGTGTGAGTTAGTATGTGTGTGTGTAGTGTTGTTAGTGTGTGTGTGTGTGTGTGAGTTAGTGTGTGTTTGAGTTACTGTGTGTTTGAGTTAGTGTGTGTGTGTGAGTAGGTGTGTGAGTTAGTGTGTGTGTTTGAGTTAGTGTGTGTGTTTGAGTTAGTGTGTGTGTGTGTGTGTGTGTGTGTGTGTGTGTGTGTGTGTGTGTGTGTGAGTTAGCGTGTGTGTTTGAGTTAGTGTATGTGTTTGAGTTAGTCTGTGTGTTTGAGTTAGTGTGTGTGTGTGTGTGTGAGTTAGTGTGTGAGTCAGTGTGTGAGTCCTTTCTCTCTGGGCTGTGTACCTGCTGATGTAGCTGCTTATCTCGTCTCCTCTGATCAGGTCCATGCTGCGTGGCATGGGCTTCTCCGTGGACAGCCAATAGGAGTAGTCATTGCGGGCGGCGTAGCGACAGGTGTTGTCCGTGTCACAGAACAGGAAGGGCATGGTGGAGAAACGAGGCAGGCAGCTGCCAATGGAGCCTGGGGGACAGTGGTGAGGTCATCGAAGAATGCTAAAGTCACAATTTTAGCACCTCTTTCACCCCGAATGAACCCTTATCCCTTAGCCCTGAGACACCGTAGATCTGAAGGGATTAGACAGGTATTAGCTCCACCTTGCCTGCTGAGAGGCTTCCGCCATATTACTTACACCTTTACAACCTCTGACACCTTTACACCTATACACCCTCTGACACCTTTACACCCTCTGACATCTTTACACCTATACACCCTCTGACACCTTTACACCTATACACCCTCTGACACCTTTACACCTATACACCCTCTGACACCTTTACACCTATACACCCTCTGACACTCATACACCCTCTGACACCCATGCACCCTCTGACACCCATACACCCTCTGACACCCATACACCCTCTGACACCTATACACCTCTGACACCTATACATCTATACACCATCTGACACCTTTACACCTATACACCCTCTGACACCCATACACCCTTGGACATCTTCACACCCTCGGACACCTTTATACATTCTGACACCTTTACACCTTCTGACACCTTTACACCATCTGACACCTATACACCCTTTGACACCTATACACCCTTTGTCACCTATACACCATCTGACACCTATACACCCTCGGACACCTTTACACCTGTACACCCTCTGACACCTTTACACCCTCTGACACCTTTACACCATCTGACACCTATACACCCTTTGACACCTATACACCCTTTGTCACCTATACACCATCTGACACCTATACACCCTCGGACACCTTTACACCTGTACACATTCTGACACCTTTACACCCTCTGACACCTATACACCCTCGGACACCCATACACCCTCAGACACCCATACACCCTCAGACACCCATACACCCTCAGACACCCATACACCCTCAGACACCGATCACCCTCTGACACCTATACACCCTCTGACACCTATACACCCTCTGACACCTTTACATCTATACACCCTCTGACACCTTTACATCTATACACCCTCTGACACCTTTACACCCTCTGACACCTATACACCCTCTGACACCTTACACCCTCTGACACCTATACACCCTCTGACACCTTTACACCCTCTGACACCTATACACCCTCTGACACCTATACACCCTTTGACACCTATACACCCTCTGACACCTATACACCCTTTGAGACCTGTACACCCTCAGACACCTATACACCCTTTGACACCTATACACCCTTTGACACCTATACACCCTCAGACACCTATACACCCTCTGACACCTATACACCCTCTATCTCCAACATTTGAAATGTTGGTCTAAATAATACATCTGTGCATAGTTTATTTTGGTGTTGTGACAGTGTGTGTGTGTGTGTGTGTGTGTGTGAATGTAAAGTCTACCAACTCAAGTGTGTGTTAGTGTCTCAGATGAATTGATTATGCGTCTCCATACTCCATTACCCAGGTCTTGTCCGTGAGCCCTTTTGTTGCCATTGATGAAGAGCAGAGAGTATCCAGAGTAGATGAGGGCGGTGCCTTGGGGGCAGTCAGGCACTCTGATGGTCTGGCTGTGTCGGGCCAGCATGAAACTGTCAGCCAGGCCTGCCGTGCTGCTGCCCCGTGGGCCAAGAGGACCCTTCTGACCCGGAAACCCCCGGTAGCCCAACGGCCCTGCCCGAGTAAAAACACTTCCATAAAATACATTTTTTCAACTGTTTGTATCTTGTTCAACAAGGTCAACGTTGTAAAATGACTTGTTCTAGACAAAGGATAGAAAAAACATCTACAAAGACAAATGTTACCACTAGAATCACAGACAGGTACACACATTCACATTTCCATAACTACCTGTCAGTCCTGGCGATCCTTTGTCTCCCTTGCATCCGGGGAAGCCAGGCAGGCCTGGAGGGCTGTGTCCCTGTTGACCCTCAGGGCCTGGGGGGCCTGGCAGGGAGAAGGCAACTTGCATTTAGCAATGGATTAAGACAAAACTAAAGTAGGAGTTACTGAGACCATTGTGCTAACGTTAGCCTGTGGTGCCCGTAGCTAAGACTCATTGTGCTAACGTTAGCCTGTGGTGCCAGTAGCGAAGACATGGCATAGCCTTCAGTTTTACCTCCATAGAATAGTTAATTAGTAAGAAAGAATATACCGTTTGGGTGAAATGAATCACGGTGGCCATGTGGCTTGTAGTTCCACATGAAGAAAGAATACAGAACCTGTTAATCCTGGTTGTCCTGGCAGCCCACTGTGACCTGGAGGTCCCTGGTTACCGGTGTAACCGGGTGGGCCCGGATCCCCCTTTTCGGGTCTCACTGGCACATCAAGCCCCGGACAACCTGTATATGTGCATAAACAAATCTTTGAGTAGGTTTGACTAACTGCTTGAGAACAAATTGTGTTAAAGATACTGTTTAGCGTTGCATTGATTAATTAAATATAGACTCATTGGTTTTCAGAGTTGAATGTTGAGTGTTTAATGTTGAATTTCCAGTGTAAATGTACAGATTTCCGTGTTAAATGTAGATTGAGTTAAATGTTGAGTTGTCAAGTTTTTTTTGTTGAGTGTTAAATGTTGATCTGTCAGTGTTTATGTCGACTGTGTTAAATGTTGAGTCTTCAGGGTTAGATGTTGACAGTTAAATGTTGCCTTTTCAGTGTTAAATGTTGAGTTGTCAGTGTTTAATTTAACAGTGTTAAATATTGACCTGGTGGTCCTGGCGGGCCTCTGGATCCATTTGGTCCTTTCGGCCCGGGGTTAAAACTAGGATCACCCATCTCACCTAAAACAACACAGTTCATCAAGAGACACTGAATCCTCGACTGAACACACACACACACACACACACACACACACACACACACACACACACACACACACACACACACACACACACACACACACACACACACACACACACACACACACACACACACACACACACTATTGAACTAGAACCAGTGCCCAGAGTTCTTCATGGACAGGACAAGGGTTTAGAAGAAACTCCTGGCTGTAAGGCTGTTGTGCAGCAACTTACTGCCTTCCTGAAGACAAACAATGTATACGAAATGCTTCAGTCTGTTTTTAGACCCCATCATAGCACTGAGACGGCACTTGTGAAGGTGGTAAATGACATTTTAATGGCATCGGACCGAGGCTCTGCATCTGTCCTCAAGCTCCTAGACCTTAGTGCTGCTTTTGATACCATCGATCACCACATTCTTTTGGAGAGATTGGAAACCCAAATTGGTCTACAAGTTCTGGCCTGGTTTAGATCTTATCTGTCAGAAAGATATCAGTTTGTCTCTGTGAATGGTTTGTCCTCTGACAAATCAACTGTAAATTTCGGTGTTCCTCAAGGTTCCGTTTTGGGACCACTATTGTTTTCACTATATATTTTACCTCTTGGGGATGTTATTCGAAAACATAATGTTAACTTTCACTGCTATGCGGATGACACACAGCTGTACATTTCAATGAAACATGGTGAAGCCCCAAAATTGCCCTTGCTAGAAGCATGTGTTTCAGACATAAGGAAGTGGATGGCTGCAAACTTTCTACTTTTAAACTCGGACAAAACAGAGATGCTTGTTCTAGGTCCCAAGAAACAAAGAGATCTTCTGTTGAATCTGACAAATAATCTTAATGGTTGTACAGTCGTCTCAAATAAAACTGTGAAGGACCTCGGCGTTACTCTGGACCCTGATCTCTTTTGAAGAACATATCAAGACCATTTCAAGGACAGCTTTTTTCCATCTACGTAACATTGCAAAAATCAGAAACTTTCTGTCCAAAAATGATGCAGAAAAATTAATCCATGCTTTTGTCACTTCTAGGTTAGACTACTGAAATGCTCTACTTTCCGGCTACCCGGATAAAGCACTAAATAAACTTCAGTTAGTACTAAATACGGCTGCTCGAATTCTGACTAGAACCAAAAAATTCGATCATATTACTCCAGTGCTAGCCTCTCTACACTGGCTTCCTGTCAAAGCAAGGGCTGATTTCAAGGTTTTACTGCTAACCTACAAAGCATTACATGGGCTTGCTCCTATCTCTCTGATTTGGTCCTGCCGTACATACCTACACGTACGCTACGGTCACAAGACGCAGGCCTCCTAATTGTCCCTAGAATTTCTAAGCAAACAGCTGGAGGCAGGGCTTTCTCCTATAGAGCTCCATTTTTATGGAACGGTCTGCCTACCCATGTCAGAGACGCAAACTCGGTCTCAACCTTTAAGTCCTTACTGAATACTTATCTCTTCAGTGGGTCATATGATTGAGTGTAGTCTGGCCCAGGAGTGGGAAGGTGAACGGAAAGGCTCTGGAGCAACGAACCGCCCTTGCTGTCTCTGCCTGGCCGGTTCCCCTCTTCCCACTGGGATTCTCTGCCTCTAACCCTATTACAGGGGCTGAGTCACTGGCTTCCTGGGGCTCTCTCTTGCCGTCCCTTGAAGCGGTGCGTCACCTGAGTGGGTTGATTCACTGATGTGGTCATCCTGTCTGGGATGGCGCCCCCCCTTGGGTTGTGCCATGGCGGAGTTCTTTGTGGGCTATACTCAGCCTGGTCTCAGGATGGTAAGTTGGTGGTTGAAGATATCCCTCTAGTGGTGTGGGGGCTGTGCTTTGGCAAATTGGGTGGGGTTATATCCTTCCTGTTTGGCCCTGTCTGGGGGTGTCCTCGGATGGGGCCACAGTGTCTCCTGACCCCTCCTGTCTCAGCCTCCAGTATTTATGGTGCAGTAGTTAATGTGTCGGGGGGCTAGGGTCAGTTTGTTATATCTGGAGTACCTCTCCTGTCCTATTCGGTGTCCTGTGTGAATCTAAGTGTGCATTCTCTAATTCTCTCTTTCTCTCTCTCTCTCTCTCTCTCTCTCTCTCTCTCTCGGAGGACCTGAGCCCTAGGACCATGCCCCAGGACTACCTGACATGATGACTCCTTGCTGTCCCCAGTCCACCTGGCCATGCTGCTGCTCCAGTTTCAACTGACCTGAGCCATTTATGAACATTTGAACATCTTGGCCATGTTCTGTTATAATCTCCACCCGGCACAGCCAGAAGAGGACTGGCCACCCCACATAGCCTGGTTCCTCTCTAGGTTTCTTCCTAGGTTTTGGCCTTTCTAGGGAGTTTTTCCTAGCCACCGTGCTTCTACACCTGCATTGCTTGCTGTTTGGGGTTTTAGGCTGGGTTTCTGTACAGCACTTTGAGATATCAGCTGATGTACGAAGGGCTATATAAATAAATTTGATTTGATTTGATTTGATTTGATACACATCACTAGTGTAATGACAGGTTTGGTGAACACATCACTAGTGTAATGACAGGTTTGGTGAACACATCATTATACTGTAATGACAGGTTTGGTGTACACATCACTAGTGTAATGACAGGTTTGGTTTACACATCACAATACTGTAATGACAGGTTTGGTGAACACATCATTATACTGTAATGACAGGTTTGGTGTACACATCACTAGTGTAATGACAGGTTTGGTGAACACATCACTATACTGTAATGACAGGTTTGGTTTACACATCACTATACTGTAATGACAGATTTGGTTTACACATCACTATACTGTAATGACAGGTTTGGTGAACACATCACTATACTGTAATGACAGGTTTGGTGAACACATCACTATACTGTAATGACAGGCTTGGTGAACACATCACTATACTGTAATGACAGGTTTGGTGAACACATCACTATACTGTAATGACAGGCTTGGTGAACACATCACTATACTGTAATGAGAGGTTTGGTGAACTCATCACTATACTGTAATGACAGGCTTGGTGAACACATCACTATACTGTAATGACAGGTTTGGTGAACACATCACTATACTGTAATGACAGGTTTGGTTTTCTGAAGAAAAAAAATGCAGAAGATTGTGGATAAAATAAGATTACCGGGGACTCCTGGGGTTCCAGAGTGACCTGGGGAACCGGTTGGTCCTGGAGGTCCAGGGATGGATCCTGGCCCCTAGGGGGTCAAAAGAAATTCAAGCAATGACTCCAAAGACTTCAAATTATACACAGTGTTCCTTATAAGATCTATCTTTTCCGGCATTCAAGGCACTTTTGTAACATAAGCGACATTTAGTTAGTCTTGTATTCTTCGGTGGAGTGACTCACCGGTAGCCCTGAAGGTCCGAGGTCCCCCGTAGGCCCGTCCAAGCCTCTGCCCCCTGGAGCGCCCAGGTCTCCCCTGTCCCCTTTACATTCATAGCCTCCAGACCCTGGCTGTCCCCGTGGACCCTGCTGTCCTGAGGACAGAAAGATCCCAGTACAAGTCATCATTTCAATGTTTTGATGTAGAATAGCAATCGGGGGGAGGTTGAGTTGGGGTCAGAATTTGACTTACTGAGTCAACTAAGTCATTGAGTCATAACAGGGTGGCATAACTGGGAGGCAGGTAGCCTAGGGGTTATAGTGTTGGACTAGTAACCGAAAGGTTGCAAGATCGAATCTCTGATCTGACAAAGTAAAAAAAAAAATCTGTTGTTCTGCCCCTGAACAAGGCAGTTAACCCACTGTTCCTAGGCTGTCGTTGAAAATAAGAATTTGTTCTTTAACTGACTTGCCTAGTAAAATAACTATTGTGTTTCAGTTAGTCAGGAATAATAGTTTGAATGAATCAGGGACAGTTAGGGTTGCAAACTTCTGGGAGCGTTCAATAAATTCCCTGGTTCTGGGATTTCAGGAAAACCAGGGAATTTAGTGAAAGTTCCTGGAATTTTGCAACCTTAGGGACGATTGTTGATTTAGATATTGGGATATTGAGTTTAAAGGCGTCAGCATGCTTCAGTTCCAACTCAGCTAGGCGAAACCGAACGAGTGTGCTCGTAAAAAACTTTCACTTAAAAAAATTATAAAACAGTGGCAATATTACTGTTTGTACATTTTGAGACGCCGTAGCCAGTATACACTTCATATATTTTTTTTTATTAATCTAAGATATCTCAACAAATCTGTCATTAATTTTGGCATTTTTTGCAAATGAGATCTTAGTCACTCAATTTTACTTCTAACTAAGATGTTTGGTGCAGTATTTCTCAATGAAAAAATGTGCATGAAAGCTAGTCGTCTCTCATTGAATGACAACAAAGACTTTATTGAAGAATCCCTACTGTTGACCAATCACGGACGAGGGGGCTACCGACTTCGGCTACCGACTTCGGCTTGCCTCGAGAAAAATGCTGTGTGCCTGGAAAAACTCACCGAAGTCCAAAACAAACAAAAATGTCACAAAAAGTATTCCAAACTGTTTAGTCTGGGAAGCATGCGGATACCTTCAGCCTTGACTAAAAATAACTTTCATTATTTACTTCACTATCCAGAAGTAGGCTTTATCTGTGTCTGGGAAACAGGCCTATAAGACTTTCAGTAAAAGTCAAGGATAGAGAATGAATTCTGAGTTAAGAGTAGAGTTTGTGTCAGCACTAGCTGATACATTTTCAGTTAAAGTCACCAGGGCTTCCAGGGTTGCCATGGGAACCAGCATCTCCTTTTAGCCCGTTGACACAAACACCACCGAACCCTGGCCTCCCGCGAGAACCCTGGGGTCCTTCGTTGCCTCGGTGGCCCTGATCTCCTGGACATCCTGGGGGCCCCGGAGGAGTGGGGCCAGTGAAACCCACATCTCCCTTTGGACCTACAGGAAATACATTATAGCCAATCAAATCAGTTCTAGCCATAAACAGAATCAATGGTAGCTAATTCAATTATCTTTGTTAACAACCAAACAAACGTTAAATAAATATCTTGCTATGTTTGTGGCAAGTTATGGTAAGTGGTGTATTTCTGAAGGTGTAGGAACAATGTCATCCATCATGGACCTGGAAGTCCATTCTTTCCACGTGGGCCAGGAGTTGATCTCACAATCACTAAAGAGTGAGAAAGACAAGACATGTCTTACATTGCTAGATTATTACATTTTGTGTTTCAGCACTTCAGTCAACCTCTGATAAGTGCAAACTCAGTTTAAGTGCAACAAATTCACCAGAGCCAATTCAAGTAGACTGTCTTCCTATCTCTGTATATCTCAATGCTCTGGTTTAGAACAATTTATTGTTTCAGAAATCAAATGTATTACTATAACTAAAAGAACTGCTCTGACAGTTCAAGAAGAAGTCAACTTGAATGTCTTACGTGTCTCTCCCTTCTGACCAACAGGTCCAGGAATGCCATCGTGACCCTGGTTACCTTTAGGACCATAGGGACCAGGAAGGCCAGGTAACCCTGGCTGTCCTGTGAAAGGGGACATGGTTAGACACCCCAAACACATGGAAACATACACTACATGGCTAAATATATGTGGACACCACTTCAGTGCCCGACTTCACTAATGCTCTTGTGGCTGAAGTCCCCTCATCAATGTTCCAACATCTAGTGGAAAGAGTGGAGGCTATAGCAGCAAAGGGGGGACCAACTCCATATTAATGCCCCTGATTTTTGGAATGAGATGTTCGACGAGCAGGTGTCCACATACTTTTGAACGTATTTTCATTAATATATTTCCTGAATAAACCTTAGTGATGTTCTGACCTGGAGCTCCATGTGATGCAGGGAGTCCTGGGGGGCCTGGGGGACCATCAGTACCTGGTTGGCCAGCAGGACCTTGGGCTCCTGGATCACAGTGAAGAGAGAGAAATAGAGAGAGACAGAAAAAGACAAGAATAAGAGAAATGTACACAATCACCACCATCGTCATGATCATCTATCAAAGCAACTATCATAATTAAGGGCCCTGTGTTTTGAACATTCATGACCTGAATTGAACCTTTATTAAACGTTGTTTCATCACTGTCCCCTTTTCTTTTTATGTCAGATGGTCCAGCACCACAATCCAGCACCATTCTCCAACACCACAAACCAGCACCATTCTCCAACACCACAATTCCAGCACCATTCTCCAACACCACAATTCCAGCACCATTCTCCAGCACCACAATCCAGCACCATTCTCCAACACGACCTGAGCTCCAGGACTACCTGACATGATGACTCCTTGCTGTCCCCAGTCCACCTGGCCATGCTGCTGTTCCAGTTTCAACTGACCTGAGCCCTAGGACCATGCCCCAGGACTACCTGACATGATGACTCCTTGCTGTCCCCAGTCCACCTGGCCATGCTGCTGCTCCAGTTTCAACTTCCACCTGACTGTGCTGCTGCTCCAGTTTCAACTGTTCTGCCTTATTATTATTCGACCATGCTGGTCATTTATGAACATTTGAACATCTTGGCCATGTTCTGTTATAATCTCCACCCGGCACAGCCAGAAGAGGACTGGCCACCCCACATAGCCTGGTTCCTCTCTAGGTTTCTTCCTAGGTTTTGGCCTTTCTAGGGAGTTTTTCCTAGCCACCGTGCTTCTACACCTGCATTGCTTGCTGTTTGGGGTTTTAGGCTGGGTTTCTGTACAGCACTTTGAGATATCAGCTGATGTACGAAGGGCTATATAAATAAATTTGATTTGATTTGAACACCACAAACCACACCATTCTCCAGCACCATTCTCCAGCACCATCCTCCAACACCACAATCCAGCACCATACTCCAGCACCGTTCTCCAGCACCACATTCTAGCACCATTCTCCAGCACCACAATCCAGCACCATTCTCCAACACCACAATCCAGCACCATTCTCCAGCACCATTCTCCAGCACCATTCTCCAACACCACAATCCAGCACCAAACCCCATCACCGTTCTCCAGCACCACATTCCAGCACCATTCTCCAGCACCACATTCTAGCACCATTTTCCAGCACCACGCTCCAGCATCATCCTCAAGCAATTGCTTTCATTTTTGGTCAAATCCTCATTTCTAAAAAGGTTCAAATTGAGGTCATGTGACATGATAGCCGAAAACACAGTCCTCATCATACTAATCAGTGTTTCAGTGGTAATAACCAAGGTGTCCTGGGTCTCCTTTGGCTCCAGAAGGTCCTTGGGAGCCTGGAGGACCTGCGTAACCAGGAGAGCCTTTCATTCCTTTGGAGTCATGTTTGTTATTCAAGGCTGGCTCGCCCTAGAGAGAGAGGGAAAGAAAGAGAGAAAGAGAAAGAGAGAACGAGCGAGTGGGAGACAGACAGACAGACAGACAGACAGACAGACAGACAGACAGACAGACAGACAGACAGACAGACAGACAGACAGACAGACAGACAGACAGACAGACAGACAGACAGACAGACAGACAGACAGACAGACAGACAGACAGACAGAGAGGATAGTGTTATCAGAGTCAGGTAATTGTCACATTTGTGTTTAAATGGTGACGATAGCTTTACAGTATTGTGTTGCACAGTGGAAGTGATTTCAATTGCTGGTAATTGTGGTTCTGTTTGTTGATTGCACCTTCTGTCCAGGTGATCCTGGGAGGCCTGGTTTTGCACAACTGGACTCTCCTTTAGTTCCTTTTGGCCCGCGTGGACCGGGCCTCCCGTCTAGTCCTTCGTCTCCATTGGAACCCAGCCCTCCCTGTGTTCCATGGGGACCTACGAGATCACATCCCACCCCCAATTCAATAACAGTAAAAACCTATAATCCATGGAGACTTAAAATAATATCCACACAACTCAATACGAACAGTAAGAACATCATCAATCGGCTTTTAATTAATTTGAGCCCTTTTCAATATGATATCATAAGTTGTTATACCATGCAGCATGACAAGCTTACAAGAAGACTGTTGAATACTGAAATTTGTTGTGCTTGTGTGTGAGTGTATGCCCATCTGTGAGTGTGTGTGTGTTTCAGTGTTTGTGTGCGTGTGCGTGTTAGGGTTGGGCGCTATCCAGATATGAATACTTTCATACCGTTCCTGTACCATACCGGGGTATATACAGTGTTGCAGAAATACAAGGGCCGCTATTTTTTTTTCCAAATGTAAAAGAAATATAAATAACACCCCCACCCCAAAAAAATGTTTAGGAAGCAGGGATCGTGATCCAGGAGGGGATTAATTGTCTCTGCCGTAACCAAGAAGAATGATATTGCAAGATAGCCACATAGCTAGCAAGTTAGCAAACAAAATGCATAGCTGGAGCCCTTGATCTAGAGATAATTTATTTGGCGCAAATCTTAGATAGTTAACATATAGTTATAAGAAGTGGCGTAGCACGCACCCTCCGAGCTTCAGGGTACCCCAAACCAAAAATATATAATTCTAAATAAAATACATTTCATTCCGTCGGTATTGATATACCACCCAGGCCTAGTGTGTGTCAGTGTGTCATTGTGTGTGTGTCATTGTGTGTGTTACCTGGTAGACCCATGAGCCCCATATTTCCTCTGAGTCCAGATGGGCCTGGTCCTCCTGAGCACAGTCCATCAGCCCCAGGATCACCTGGACAGCCTAACATACATACATCATTAGTGTGCTTGCTGAAAGAAAACTCTAGAATTCTATACTCTTGTTATAGATGAAAGAAACCAGTCACTACCACTACGACTACTACTGTTACTGTTTCTGCTGCTGCTTGCTGCTGTTACTACTGATAACACTACTACTGCTACTACTACTGATACTACTGATACTACTGCTACTACTACTGATACTACTGCTACTACTACTGATACTACTACTACTACTACTGATACTACTGCTGCTACTACTACTGATACTACTGCTGCTACTACTGATAACACTACTACTGCTACTACTACTGATACTACTGATACTACTGCTGCTACTACTGATACTACTGCTGCTACTACTGATACTACTGATACTACTGCTGCTACTACTGATAACACTACTACTGCTACTACTACTGATACTACTGATACTACTGCTGCTACTACTGATACTACTGATACTACTGCTGCTACTACTGATACTACTGCTGCTACTACTGATAACACTACTACTGCTGCTACTACTGATACTACTGATACTACTGCTGCTACTACTGATACTACTACTACTGCTGCTACTACTGATACTACTGATACTACTGCTGCTACTACTGATACTACTGATACTACTGCTGCTACTACTGATACTACTGATACTACTGCTGCTACTACTGATACTACTGATACTACTGCTGCTACTACTGCTGCTGCTACTGATACTACTACTCCTACTACTAGTACTACTGCTGGTGCTACTACTACTACTACTACTGATACTACTACTACTGATACTACTACTACTACTACTACTGCTGCTACTGCTACTACTGCTACTGCTACTACTGCTACTACTATTGATACTACTGCTGCTGCTACTGATACTACTGCTACTGCTACTACTGATACTACTACTGATACTACTGCTGCTGCTACTGATACTACTACTACTGATACTACTGCTACTACTGCTGATCCTACTACTGATACTGCTATTACTGCTACTACTGCTACTACTACTGTTGGTGCTACTACTACTACTGATACTACTACTGCTGCTGCTACTGATACTACTGCTACTGATACTGATACTACTGCTACTGATACTACTGCTACTACTGCTGTTCCTACTCCTGATGCTGCTATTACTGCTACTACTGCTACTGCTGGTGCTACTACTACAACTGATACTACTACTGCTGCTGCTACTGATACTACTGCTACTGATACTGATACTACTGCTACTGATACTACTGCTACTACTGCTGTTCCTACTCCTGATGCTGCTATTACTGCTACTACTGCTGCTGGTGCTACTACTAACAAGTTTCTACTAAGCTGCTGCTACTGATCTACAGCTACTGATATTGATACTACTGCTACTGATACTACTGCTACTACTGCTGTTCCTACTCCTGATGCTGCTATTACTGCTACTACTGCTACTGCTGGTGCTACTACTACAACTGATACTACTACTGCTGCTGCTACTGATACTACTGATACCACTGCTACTGATACTACTGCTGCTGCTACTGATACTACTGCTGCTGCTACTGATACTACTGCTACTGATACTACTGATACCACTGCTGCAGCAGATTTATGTTAACAAGTTTCACCAAGCTCGTTAATCTAGGGTAAATATTGTAGCTTGTGAGTACTTGGGACAGTGTTTGAGTGAGTTTCCATGTGCTCGCGCAGGTGCCTGAGAGCTGTGACTGCGCCAAGGACTAACATATTTGTGTGTTGTCTATTCGTGTGCAGGGCAAATAAAACATCCAACCAGCAGACCTCCAGTTGTGGCAGTGTCCTGATTAAAAGTACACAAAGCAGAAAGAACCACGCTACACTACTGCTACTGCTGCTACTGCTACTACTGATACTACTACTGCTACTACTGATACTACTGGTACAACTACTACTACTGCTACTACTTCTACTACTGCTACTACTGCTACTGATACTACTACTGCTGCTGCTACTACTACTACTGATACTACTACTGCTACTACTTCTACTACTGCTACTACTGCTACTGATACTACTACTACTGCTGCTGCTACTTTTGCTGCTGCTGCTACTTTTGCTGCTACTACTACTGCTGCTACTACTACTGCTACTACTACTACTGCTACTACTACTGCTACTACTACTACTACTACTACTACTACTACTACTACTACTGCTGCTACTACTACTGCTACTACTACTACTACTACTACTACTACTACTACTACTACTACTACTACTACTACTGCTACTACTGCTACTGCTGCTATTACTGCTGGTACTACTACTACTGCTGCTAATACTACTACCTCCATTGCTACTATTGCTGCTACCACTACTACTACTGCTGCTGCTACTATTACTACTACCTCCATTGCTACTATTGCTGCTACCACTACTGCTGCTACTACTACTACTGCTACTATTACTGCTGCTATTACTGCTACTACTACTGCTGCTACTACTACTACTGCTGCTACTATTACTGCTACTGCTACTACTACTGCTACCACTACTGCTGCTACTACTACTACTGCTACTATTACTGCTACTATTACTGCTACTACTACTGCTGCTACTACTACTACTGCTGCTACTATTACTGCTACTACTACTACTACTGCTACTGTAACGGATGTGAAACGGCTAGCTAGTTCCTTGAAGGAGTGGTTCCCCTTGCTCTGCAAGGTCCGCGGCTTTTGTGGAGCGATGGGTAACGATGCTTCGTGGGTGTCAGTTGTTGACGCACACGCTTTTTCAGGTCTGCCCACAAATGTTCTATAGGATTGAGGTCAGGGCTCTGTGATGGCCACTCCTATACCTTGACTTTGTTGTCCTTAAGCCATTTTGCCATAATGTTGGAAGTATGCTTGGGGTCATTGTCCATTTGGAAGACCCATTTGCAACCAAGCTTTAACTTGGTTGACTGTGCCTGATGTCTTGAGATGTTGCTTCAATATATCCACATAATTTTCCTCCCTCATGACGCCATCTATTTTGTGAAGTGCACCAGCCCCTCCTGCAGCAAAGCACCCCCACAACATGATGCTGCCACCCCCATGCTTCACGAATGGGATGGTGTTCTACGGCTTGCAAGCCTCCCCTTTTTCCTCCAAACATAACGATGGTCATTACATTACAGTCCATTTTTGTTTCATCAGACCAGAGGACATTTCTCCAAAAAGTACGATCTTTGTCCCCATGTGCAGTTGCAAACTGTAGTCTGGCTTTTTTATGGCAGTTTGGAGCAGTGGCTTCTTCCTTGCTGAGCGGCCTTTCAGGTTATGTCGATATAGGACTCATTTTACTGTGGATATAGATAATTTTGTACCTGTTTCCTCCAGCATCTTCACAAGGTCCTTTACTGTTGTTCTGGAATTGATTTGCACTTTTCGCACCAAAGTACGATCATCTCTAGGAGACAGAACGCGTCTCCTTCCTGAGCGGTATGACGGCTGCGTGGTCCCATGGTGTTTATACTTGCGCACTATTGTTTGTACAGATGAACGTGGTACCTTCAGGCATTTGTAAATTGCTCCCGAGGATGAACGAGACTTGTGGAGGTCAACAATTTTTTTTTTTCTTTGCTGATTTCTTTTGATTTTCCCATGATGTCAAGCAAAGAGCTTCTAAAGCCATGACATCATTTTCTAGAATTTTCCAAGCTGTTTAAAGGCACAGTCAACTTAGTGTATGTAAACTTCTGACCCACTGGAATTGTGATACAGTGAATTATAAGTGAAATAATCTGTCTTTAAACAATTGTTGGAAAAATGACTTGTGTCATGCAGAAAGTAGATGTCCTAACCAACTTGCCAAAACTATAGTTTGTTAACAAGAAATTTGTGGAGTGGTTGAAAAACAAGTTTTAATGTCTCCAACCTAAGTGTATGTAAACTTCTGACTTCAACTGTATAATATATATATATCTGTGTTTAAAACATTATATATATATATTTTCCTTTATTATTTTCTCCTAACCCTTACCACCCCTCCCCTAATTGGAGTAAACTAACGGACAACAACTGCTTTGTTTGTTTTTAGTCCCATCCTTCAGCTACCCTCAACCCTTCCCATCTCTGAACACCATCCAGTTTTGATTTCTATTTGCCATATATTTTGTGCTGTGCTGTTTTACAAAAGTTCTGAACCTTTTATATTCTCATAGTTTTTTACAGATAGTAAATGAAAGATACAATTTTTTGCTAAGAGTATTATTATATTATTGATGGATTGACTATGACTTTTCAAATCCTGCAGCAATGCTATTTGCTGAGTTAGCTCCATTTACCTGGAGCTATCAGCCATTCCTGAACCTGCGTCCAAAAACAATCTACATATGGACAAGTACCAAAAAAAATGCTGTAATGATTGTCTCTTTGCAGCTAAATCTGCAGAGCTAGAATGGGTGTATCCCCCATATACTGTATATAACATTCTATTGGTTGCAAGAATTTTGTATAATAATTTAAATTGAAAAACTCTACGTTTTGAATCCAGCGTCATTATGTGTATCAGAATTCTGCCAAAACACAGTTACAGTCACTCACCCTTCTAGACAACTTGAAACAGGTCTTGTGTCTTGAAGTCACCTTGGCTAGCTAGTGCTAGCCAACTTATTTCGCCAAATAGCTTCAGTCGGCAAGTGTGCCACCATGGCAAAATTGGTTTGACATCGGATACCCTATCTCTGGGGCTAGTAAGTGAGAAAATATTTTCATGTTGCACATCTTTTAGTTGTCTGATTAAATGCTTTAAGTATTTGTATATGCTTACCCATTCATAATACACTGGCATGCTTACCCATTCATAATACACTGGCATGCTTACCCCATTCATAATTCACAGGCATGCTTACCCATTCATAATACACTGGCATGCTTACCCATTCATAATACACTGGCATGCTTACCCATTCATAATACACTGGCATGCTTACCCCATTCATAATACACTGGCATGCTTACCCCATTCATAAAACACAGGCATGCTTACCCATTAATAATACACAGGCATGCTTACCCCATTCATAATACACAGGCATGCTTACCCATTCATAATACACAGGCATGCTTACCCATTCATAATACACAGGCATGCTTACCCATTCATAAAACACAGGCATGCTTACCCATTCATAATACACAGGCATGCTTACCCATTCATAAATTACAAGCATGCTTACCTCATCCATAATACACAGGCATGCTTACCCATTCATAATACAGGCATGCTTACCCATTCAAAATACACAGGCATGCTTACCCATTCATAATACACAGGCATGCTTACCCCATTCATAATACACAGGCATACTTACCTTATCCATAATACACAGGCATGCTTACCTTATCCGTAATACACAGGCATGCTTACCTTATCCATAATACACAGGCATGCTTACCCATTCATAATACACTGGCATGCTTACCCATTCATAATTCACAGGCATGCTTACCCATTCATAAAACACAGGCATGCTTACCCATTCATAATACACAGGCATGCTTACCCATTCATAAAATACAAGCATGCTTACCCATTCATAATACACAGGCATGCTTAACTGGATGAAATGATGACACATGGTAAAGAATCTGTATATATCTGATTGTATATACTGTAAATGTCTTATGGTGAGCAAAAGACCAAAGTTCACGACACAGTCTTGAGGTAGTCAGTCTCAGTCTATTTAGGAGGCCGGAAGGAACTATGAGGAACTATCAGGAACTATGAGGAACTATCAGGAACTATGAGGAACTATCAGGAACTATGAGGAACTATAAGGAATTATCAGGAACTATAAGGAACTATCAGGAACTATGAGGAACTATCAGGAACTATGAAGAACTATCAGGAACTATGAGGAACTATCAGGAACTATGAGGAACTATAAGGAATTATCAGGAACTATAAGGAACTATCAGGAACTATGAGGAACTATCAGGAACTATGAAGAACTATCAGGAACCATGAGGAACTATGAGGAACTTTGAGGAACTATCAGGAACTATAAGGAACTATCAGGAACAATGAAGAACTATCAGGAACCATGAGGAACTATGAGGAACTTTGAGGAACTATCAGGAACTATCAGGAACGTGAAACAACCTTTCTTTATTTCTATATAGCTGAACTCTGTGTGAACACGTTATTGTTTCTGATTTCTGCAAATCAGGTTCCGGACAATTACCACTCCCACGTTGTCCTTGATTGATATCGTGCCAGGGACGGACTGACCATAGGGGTCATGTAGTTGATGGTTCCCTTGTCCATCTTCATTCTGCTTTAATAAATCGGGTTCAATATGAACTCTGTTGTTCTCTGACATTTGCAAATCAGGTTCTGGACAGTTAACACCTTAGTGTATGTAGTGCTCTGACTTACGAGTAGATGGGATTGTTTATGTAGTGCTGTGACTTACAAGTAGATGGGATTGTTTATGTAGTGCTGTGACTTACGAGTAAATGGGATTGTTTATGTAGTGCTGTGACTTACGAGTAGATGGGATTGTTTATGTAGTGCTCTGACTTACGAGTAGATGGGATTGTTTATGTAGTGCTGTGACTTACGAGTAGATGGGATTGTTTATGTAGTGCTGTGATTTACGAGTTGATGGGATTTCCCGGGATAGCGATACCATGACAACATCCCCATGGTTTGGTTTGCATTTCATGTAAAAAATTATCCTTAAGTGTGTGAAATTTATTGTACAGCTGAATAAAGTTTCTGTAAGCTGATTTGGATATGATTAGACATGGTGATATTTATTTATTGTACCTTTAATAATTAGGCAAGTCAGTTCAGAACAAATTCTTATTTTCAATGACAGCCTAGGAACAGTGAGTTAACTGCCTTTTTTTAAGGGGCACAACGACAGATTTTCACCTTGTCGGGTCAGGGAATAGTCCAACGCTCTAACCACTAGGCGACCTGCCGCCGATATCTAGTATCAGCCATGCTGATATCGGGGATATTGACTTGCACAGTTAAAAAAAAAAAACGTTTGTAAAAATGCTTTACCACAATTACCATCACTCCAGCAATCACTACCACGAAGCATGACGTTTCCTTTTCTAGTTTATAATACACACACCTCTCGGCCCATTTCCTGGGTCACCGTCCCTCCCATCAATGCCTTTGGGTCCAGGATATCCAGGGTGTCCTTTAGCACCATGGAAACCAGGCAGACCTATTGCGTAAGAGACAAACGACATGTTAACGTGTTAAATGATCATATCAGTCACAATATTTTGAATAGCAATTCTCGTACAACACATAGTCTGAGATTCAAATGGAACTGATCATAGCATTGGGGGGGGAAACAATGATCTTCTGCATAAATACCGCAGTGCATGTTTGATTGAATTGTTCGCTCATCTCTATGGAGCTCACCATGTTTCCCAGGGTCCCCTGGGGGCCCATGTACGACTGTATCGGATGATGGTCCACAAGGGCCTGGGCGCCCGTCGTCCCCCACAGAGCCTGGTACACCACTGTGACCTTTCTCCCCATCAGGGCCAACCGACCCTGCCCAGAACCACATCCCCCCAAAAATCATTATATAATCTATTGTCATAATTCACACCTTTATCATCATTGTGTAAGTTTGACAGTTTATTTGTACGTGTGAGTGTTCTTGCAGGTCTGTATGTGTGTGTGTGTGTGTGTGTGTGTGTGTGTGAATGCACGCCCATGTGTGTGTGACTGTACAAGTGTGTGACCTCTGACCTTTGGGACCGGGTGGTCCTTCAGGTCCAGGTGGGCCGTCAGGGCCCGGTCCAGATCTTCCTTCCAGCCCAGGGTCACCTCTAGGACCTGTAGTAGGTAACATATACTACTGTAGGAGGTACATATACTACATCAACTACTGTAGTACTGTGAGGGAAAAAAGTACTTGATCCCCTGCTGATTTTGTACGTTTGCCCACTGAAAAAGAAATGATCAGTCTATAATTTTAATGGTAGGTTTATTTGAACAGTGAGAGACAGAATAACAAACAAAAAACCCAGAAAAACGCATGTCAAAAATGTTATAAATTGATTTGCATTTTAATGAGGGAAATAAGTATTTGACCCCCTCTCAATCAGAAAGATTTCTGGCTCCCAGGTGTCTTTTATACAGGTAACGAGCTGAGATTAGGGGCACACTCTTAAAGGGAGTGCTCCTAATCTCAGTTTGTTACCTGTATAAAAGATACCTGTCCACAGAAGCAATCAATCAGATTCCAAACTCTCCACCATGGCCAAGACCAAAGAGCTCTCCAAGGATGTCAGGGACAAGATTATAGACCTACACAAGGCTGGAATGGGCTACAAAACCATTGCCAAGCAGCTTGGTGAGAAGGTGACAACAGTTGGTGCGATTATTCGCAAACAGAAGAAACACAAAAGAACTGTCAATCTCCCTCGGCCTGGGGCTCCATGCAAGATCTCACCTCGTGGAGTTGCAATGATCATGAGAACAATGAGGAATCAGTCCAGAACTACACGGGAGAATCATGTCAATGATCTCAAGGCAGCTGGGACCATAGTCACCAAGAAAACAATTGGTAACACACTACGCCATGAAGGACTGAAATCCTGCAGCGCCCGCAAGGTCCCCCTGCTCCAGAAAGCACATATACAGTGGGGCAAAAAAGTATTTAGTCAGCCACCAATTGTGCAGGTTCTCCCACTTAAAAAGATGAGAGAGGCCTGTAATTTTCATCATAGGTACACTTCAACTATGACAGACAAAATGAGAAAAAAAAATCCAGAAAATCACATTGTAGGATTTTTAATGAATTTATTTGCAAATTATGGTGGAAAATAAGTATTTGGTCACCATCAGCTTCCTCTTTGAAGTGTTACCAATGTGTTCAAATGTGTTAGTGCTGTTACTGTACGTGGTGTTCAAATGTGTCAGTGCTGTTACTGTACCTGGTGTTCAAATGTGTCAGTGCTGTTACTGTACCTGGTGTTCAAATGTGTCAGTGCTGTTACTGTACCTGGTGTTCAAATGTGTCAGTGCTGTTACTGTACCTGGTGTTCAAATGTGTCAGTGCTGTTACTGTACCTGGTGTTGAACGTGTCAGTGCTGTTACTGTATCTGGTGTTGAATGTGTCAGTGCTGTTACTGTACCTGGTGTTCAAATGTGTCAGTGCTGTTACTGTACCTGGTGTTCAAATGTGTCAGTGCTGTTACTGTACCTGGTGTTCAAATGTGTCAGTGCTGTTACTGTACCTGGTGTTGAACGTGTCAGTGCTGTTACTGTATCTGGTGTTGAACGTGTCAGTGCTGTTACTGTATCTGGTGTTCAAATGTGTCAGTGCTGTTACTGTATCTGGTGTTCAAATGTGTCAGTGCTGTTACTGTACCTGGTGTTCAAATGTGTCAGTGCTGTTACTGTACCTGGTGTTCAAATGTGTCAGTGCTGTTACTGTACCAATGTGTTCAAATGTGTCAGTGCTGTTACTGTATCTGGTGTTCAAATGTGTCAGTGCTGTTACTGTATCTGGTGTTCAAATGTGTCAGTGCTGTTACTGTACCAATGTGTTCAAATGTGTCAGTGCTGTTACTGTACCTGGTGTTCAAATGTGTCAGTGCTGTTACTGTATCTGGTGTTGAACGTGTCAGTGCTGTTACTGTACCTGGTGTTCAAATGTGTCAGTGCTGTTACTGTACCTGGTGTTGAACGTGTCAGTGCTGTTACTGTATCTGGTGTTGAACGTGTCAGTGCTGTTACTGTATCTGGTGTTCAAATGTGTCAGTGCTGTTACTGTATCTGGTGTTCAAATGTGTCAGTGCTGTTACTGTACCTGGTGTTCAAATGTGTCAGTGCTGTTACTGTACCTGGTGTTCAAATGTGTCAGTGCTGTTACTGTACCTGGTGTTGAACGTGTCAGTGCTGTTACTGTACCTGGTGTTCAAATGTGTCAGTGCTGTTACTGTACCTGGTGTTCAAATGTGTCAGTGCTGTTACTGTACCTGGTGTTCAAATGTGTCAGTGCTGTTACTGTATCTGGTGTTGAACGTGTCAGTGCTGTTACTGTACCTGGTGTTCAAATGTGTCAGTGCTGTTACTGTACCTGGTGTTCAAATGTGTCAGTGCTGTTACTGTACCTGGTGTTCAAATGTGTCAGTGCTGTTACTGTACCTGGTGTTCAAATGTGTCAGTGCTGTTACTGTACCTGGTGTTCAAATGTGTCAGTGCTGTTTCTGTACCTGGTGTTCAAATGTGTCAGTGCTGTTACTGTACCTGGTGTTGAACGTGTCAGTGCTGTTACTGTACCTGATGCACCTGGTAACCCGTCTCTCCCTCTACCTCCCATCTGTCCAGTGAGGCCTTGCACTACGGGTCCGGAGGCCCCAGGGGGCCCAGGGTCACCAGCCGGACCTGAGCTTCCAAACCCCGGGGTGCCAGGGTCCCCGCACAAACCCATCTCTCCATTAATACCTGGGTAAGAGGGGAAAGTCATAGAGTCGTGGATAAGAGCAAAAGAAAGCAAGGAAAATATGGAAATAGTGGACAGAGGGAAAGGAAGAGAGGGAGATAAAGAGATGGGAGAGGGAGAGGAATAGAGAGAGTGAGAGAAAGAGGGGGAGAGGAAGAGAGAGAGGGGAGAGGAAGAGAGAGGGCGAAAAATAGAGGGAGAGAAAGAGAGAGGGAGAGAGAGAGTGAGAGGAATAGAGAGAGGGAGAGGACGAGAGAGAGAGAGGGGACGAGAAGGAATGAGAATGGTAGGAATGAACAAAGAGAGAAAGAGAAAATGAGACATTAGAAAGACAACCCGTTGTATGTTAGGGACATTAGGAACATTCAGGCTTCACCAGCTCACCTGGGAGTCCAGGTCTGCCTGACAGCCCTGGTGGTCCGGTTGGGGCTTCAGTACAGCAAGTACCTGCGTAACCAGGAGGTCCTTGGGAACCATCTACACCTTTACTTCCTACAAACATATCAGGCATAAGGCCATAAGTACCTGGGAGTATGTGTACCAGTGTTTAAATACATCAGTGTGAATTTGACAGAGTGTATATGCCTCAATGTAACTGTGCATGAATGCGTAGAAAAAGTGAAAGATGGAGTGTGTGATGGATATGTTGTGATGGTGAATTTGTGTGTGTGTCCATGTGTGTGTGTGTCCCATGTCCGTGTCTGGGTCTACCTGTGCTGTGTCTGGGTCTACCTGTGCTGTGTCTGGGTCTACCTGTGTGTACAGTAAGTACCTTTGGGGCCTGAAGACCCATTGATGCCGGGTGGTCCCAGACTCCCTGGTCGACCCAGTACTCCTGGATCTCCAGGAGGGCCCCGGGCCCCAACACCACCTGGGAAACCTTTAGGGCCGGCTGGACCTAGGGTCTCAAACCCAGCATCACCCTGAGAGTGGATGGAAGGATGAATGTTAGATGGGTAGATGGAAAGACAACCTAAGAAAATGAACAACAATGACAAATGGTTTGATGAAGAATGCAAAACCTAAGAAAGAAATTGAGAAACCTATCCAACCAAAAACATAGAGACCCAGGATACGTAAGCCTACACCTTCACTATGGTGAATCACTAAAACGATAGAGAGATACATTATGGAAAAAGAAGGAACCACACATCAAATCAAATCAAATCAAATTTTATTTGTCACATACACATGGTTAGCAGATGTTAATGCGAGTGTAGCGAAATGCTTGTGCTTCTAGTTCCGACAATGCAGTAATAACGAGCAAGTAATCTAACTAACAATTCCAAAAAAAACTACTGTCATACACAGTGTAAGGGGATAAAGAATATGTACATAAGGATATATGAATGAGTGATGGTACAGAGCAGCATAGGCAAGATACAGTAGATGATATCGAGTACAGTATATACATATGAGATAAGTATGTAAACCAAGTGGCATAGTTAAAGTGGCTAGTGATACATGTATTACATAAGGATGCAGTCGATGATATAGAGTACAGTATCAACGTATGCATATGAGATGAACAATGTAGGGTAAGTATCATTATATAAGGTAGCATTGTTTAAAGTGGCTAGTGATATATTTACATAATTTCCCATCAATTCCCATGATTAAAGTGGCTGGAGTAGAGTCAGTGTCATTGACAGTGTGTTGGCAGTAGCCACTCAATGTTAGTGGTGGCTGTTTAACAGTCTGATGGCCTTGAGATAGAAGCTGTTTTTCAGTCTCTCGGTCCCAGCTTTGATGCACCTGTACTGACCTCGCCTTCTGGATGGCAGCGGGGTGAACAGGCAGTGGCTCGGGTGGTTGATGTCCTTGATGATCTTTATGGCCTTCCTGTAGCATCGGGTGGTGTAGGTGTCCTGGAGGGCAGGTAGTTTGCCCCGGTGATGCGTTGTGCAGACCTCACTACCCTCTGGAGAGCCTTACGGTTGAGGGCGGTGCAGTTGCCATACCAGGCGGTGATACAGCCCGCCAGGATGCTCTCGATTGTGCATCTGTAGAAGTTTGTGAGTGCTTTTGGTGACAAGCCGAATTTCTTCAGCCTCCTGAGGTTGAAGAGGCGCTGCTGCGCCTTCCTCACGATGCTGTCTGTGTGAGTGGACCAATTCAGTTTGTCTGTGATGTGTATGCCGAGGAACTTAAAACTTGCTACCCTCTCCACTACTGTTCCATCGATGTGGATGGGGGTGTTCCCTCTGCTGTTTCCTGAAGTCCACAATCATCTCCTTAGTTTTGTTGACGTTGAGTGTGAGGTTATTTTCCTGACACCACACTCCGAGGGCCCTCACCTCCTCCCTGTAGGCCGTCTCGTCGTTGTTGGTGATCAAGCCTACCACTGTTGTGTCGTCCGCAAACTTGATGATTGAGTTGGAGGCGTGCATGGCCACGCCGTCGTGGGTGAACAGGGAGTACAGGAGAGGGCTCAGAACGCACCCTTGTGGGGCCCCAGTGTTGAGGATCAGCAGGGAGGAGATGTTGTTGCCTACCCTCACCACCTGGGGGCGGCCCGTCAGGAAGTCCAGTACCCAGTTGCACAGGGCGGGGGTCGAGACCCAGGGTCTCGAGCTTGATGACGAGCTTGGAGGGTACTATGGTGTTGAATGCCGAGCTGTAGTCGATGAACAGCATTCTCACATAGGTATTCCTCTTGTCCAGATGGGTTAGGGCAGTGTGCAGTGTGGTTGAGATTGCATCGTCTGTGGACCTATTTGGGCGGTAAGCAAATTGGAGTGGGTCAAGGGTGTCAGGTAGGGTGGAGGTGATATGGTCCTTGACTAGTCTCTCAAAGCACTTCATGATGACGGATGTGAGTGCTACGGGCGGTAGTCGTTTAGCTCAGTTACCTTAGCTTTCTTGGGAACAGGAACAATGGTGGCCCTCTTGAAGCATGTGGGAACAGCAGACTGGTATAGGGATTGATTGAATATGTCCGTAAACACACCGGCCAGCTGGTCTGCGCATGCTCTGAGGGCGCGGCTGGGGATGCCGTCTGGGCCTGCAGCCTTGCGAGGGTTAACACGTTTAAATGTCTTACTCACTTCGGCTGCAGTGAAGGAGAGACCGCATGTTTCCGTTGCAGGCCGTGTCAGTGGCACTGTATTGTCCTCAAAGCGGGCAAAAAGTTATTTAGTCTGCCTGGGAGCAAGACATCCTGGTCCGTGACTGGGCTGGGTTTCTTCCTGTAGTCCGTGATTGACTGTAGACCCTGCCACATACCTCTTGTGTCTGAGCCGTTGAATTGAGATTCTACTTTGTCTCTGTACTGGCGCTTAGCTTGTTTGATAGCCTTGCGGAGGGAATAGCTGCACTGTTTGTATTCAGTCATGTTACCAGACACCTTGCCCTGATTAAAAGCAGTGGTTCGTGCCTTCAGTTTCACACGAATGCTGCCATCAATCCACGGTTTCTGGTTAGGGAATGTTTTAATCGTTGCTATGGGAACGACATCTTCAACGCACGTTCTAATGAACTCGCACACCGTATCTGCGTATTCGTCAATGTTGTTGTCTGACGCAATACGAAACATCTCCCAGTCCACGTGATGGAAGCAGTCTTGGAGTGTGGAGTCAGCTTGGTCGGACCAGCGTTGGACAGACCTCAGCGTGGGAGCTTCTTGTTTTAGTTTCTGTCTGTAGGCAGGGATCAACAAAATGGAGTCGTGGTCAGCTTTTCCGAAAGGGGGCGGGGCAGGGCCTTATATGCGTCGCGGAAGTTAGAGTAACAATGATCCAGGGTCTTTCCACCCCTGGTTGCGCAATTGATATGCTGATAAAATTTAGGGAGTCTTGTTTTCAGATTAGCCTTGTTAAAATCCCCAGCTACAATGAATGCAGCCTCCGGATAAATCGTTTCCAGTTTGCAGAGAGTTAAATAAAGTTCGTTCAGAGCCATCGATGTGTCTGCTTGGGGGGGATATATACGGCTGTGATTATAATCGAAGAGAATTCTCTTGGTAGATAATGCGGTCTACATTTGATTGTGAGGAATTCTAAATCAGGTGAACAGAAGGATTTGAGTTCCTGTATGTTTCTTTCATCACACCATGTCACGTTGGCCATAAGACATACGCCCCCGCCCGTCTTCTTACCAGAAAGATGTTTGTTTCTGTCAGCGCGATGCGTGGAGAAACCCGCTGGCTGCACCGCTACGGATTGCGTCTCTCCAGTGAGCCATGTTTCCGTGAAGCAAAGAACGTTACAGTCTCTGATGTCCCTCTGGAATGCTACCCTTGCTCGGATTTCATCAACCTTGTTGTCAAGAGACTGGACATTGGCAAGAAGAATGCTAGGGAGTGGTGCACGATGTGCCCGTCTCCGGAGTCTGACCAGAAGACCGCTTCGTTTCCCTCTTTTTCTGAGTCGGTTTTTTTTTTTGGTCGCTGCATGTGATCCACTCGGTTACACTGGTTGTAAGGCAGAACACAGGATCCGCATCGCGAAAAACATATTCTTGGTCGTACTGATGGTGAGTTGACGCTGATCTTATATTCAGTAGTTCTTCTCGGCTGTATGTAAAGAAACCTAAGATGACCTGGGGTACTAGTGTAAGAAATAACACGTAAAAAAACAAAAAACTGCATAGTTTCCTAGGAACGCGAAGCGAGGCGGCCATCTCTGTCGGCGCCGGAAGTACGCCGGAAATCAGCTCAATTTAACTGAAGAATCCATAGAATCTAACCACTTCTCGGAAAATTGGAACATACCAGGGGAGGACGGCTCATAATAATGGCTGGAACGGAGCAAATGGAATGGCATCAAACCATGTGTTTGATGTATTTGATAACATTCCAGCCATTACCATGAGCCTGTCCTCCCCAATTAAGGTGCCACCAACCTCTTGTGGAACACACTAAACAAACAATAACACAAAGAGTTATCTATCCAAAATGTAGATGTATATATAAACCACTTCTCCAATCTTTTTGGCTTTATAACAAAGAACAAACAGCAAAAACATATACATGATCAAAATGCAAATCTTAGAATCAACTATTTAAGACTACCAGAACCCACTGGATTCTCCAATTACATTGAATGAACTACAGGACAAAATACAAACCCTCCAACCCAAAAAGGCTTGTGGTGTTGATGGTATCCTAAATGAAATTATAAAAATATACAGACCACAAATTCCAATTGGCTACACTTAAACTTTTTAACATCATCCTTAGCTCTGGCATCTTCCCCAATACTTGGAACCAAGAACTGATCACCCCAATGCACAAAAGTGGAGACAGATTTGACTCTAATAACTACCGTGGGATACAGCAACATTGGGAAAATTCTCTGCATTTTCATTAACAGGAGACTTGTACATTTCCTCAGTGAAAACAATATACTGAGTATATGTCAAATTGGCTTTTTATCAAATTACCGTACTACAGACCACGTATTCACCCTGCACACCCTAATTGACAAACAAACAAACCAAAACAAAGTCAAAGTCTTGTCATGCTTAGTTGATTTCAAAAAAGCTTTTGACTCAATTTGTAATGAGGGTCTGCTATACAAATGGATGGAAAGCGGTGTTGGGGGAAAACATACGACATTATAAAATACATGTACACAAAACATAGGCAAAATTGGCAAAAAAACACATATTTCTTTCCACAGGACTGTGGGATGAGACAGGGATGCAGCTTGAGCCCCACGCACTTCAACATATATATCAAAGAACTGGCCACGGCACTAGAACAGTCTGCAGCACCCGGCCTCACCCTACTAGAATCTGAAGTCAAATGTCTACTCTTTGCTGAAGCACCTAGATCTTCTGCACAGATTCTGCCAGACCTGGACCCTGACAGTAAATCTCAGTAAGACAAAAATAATGGTGTTCCAAAAAAGGACCATTTCTCAGGACCAGAAATACAAATTCCATCTAGAAACCATTGCCCTAGAGCAACAAAAAAAAATGATACGTACCTCAGGCTAAACATCAGTGACACCAAAGGTAACTTCCACAAACTGTGAATGATCTGAGATACAAGGCAAGAAGGGCCACCCCTTAGTAAAAAAAGGGCCTTCTACACCACCAAAATGAATATAAAATTCAACATACCAATTAGGATCTGGCTAAAAATACTTGAATTAGTTATAGAACCCATTTATGGTTGTGAGGTCTGGGGTACATTCACCAACCAAGAATTCACAAAATGAGAGAAACACCAAATTGAGACTCTGCTTGCAGAATTCTGCAAAAATATCCTCAGTGTACAACGTAAAACACCAAATAATGCATGCAGAGTAGAATTAGTCCAATACCCGCTAATTATCAAAATCCAGAAAAGAGACGTTAAATTCTACAACCACCTAAAAGGAAGCGATTCCCAAACCTTCCATAACAAAGCCTTCACCTATGGAGAGATGAACCTGGCGACGAGTCCCCCAAGCAAGCTGGTCCTGGGGCTCTGTTCACAAACACAATCAGAGCCTCAGGACAGCAACACAATTAGACCTAACCAGATCATGAGAAAACAAAAAGATCATTACTTGACACATTGGAAAGAATTAACAAACGAACTGAGCAAACTAGAATGCTATTTGGCCCTAAACAGAGAGTACACAGTGACAGAATACCTGACCACCGTGACTGACCCAAATTTAAGGAAAGCTTTGACTATGTACAGACTCAGAGAGCATAGCCTTGCTATTGAGAAAGGCCACCGTAGGCAGACCTGGCTCTCAAGAGAAGACAGGCTATGTGCCCACTGCCCACAAAATGAGGTGGAAACTGAGCTGCACTTCCTAATCTCCTGCCAAATGTATAACCATATTAGAGACACATATTTCCCTTAGATTACACAGACCCACAAAGAATTAGAAAACAAATCAATTTTAATAAACTCCCATATCTACTGGGTGAAATACCACAGTGTGCCATCACAGCAGCAAGATTTGTGACCTGTTGACACGAGAAAAGGACAACCAGTGAAGAACAAACACCATTGTAAATACAACCCATATTTATGCTTATTTATTTTATCTTGTGTCCTTTAACCATTTGTACATTGTTAAAACACTGTATATATATATATATAATATGCAGCAAGATTTTATGAAAAAGGACAAGAAAAGTGAAGAACAAACACTGTTGTAAATACAACCAATATAATAATTTTCCCAATTTTTTGCACATCGTTACAACACTGTATATAGCCATTTGAAATGTCTCCATTCCTCTGGAACTTTTGTGAGTGTAAATCTTACTGTCATTAAAAAAAATGAATAGACAGATAGACAGACATGACAGGGTCAGTATTCAGTAATGACCTTTGGCCCTTGAGCCCCAGGGAATCCCATTACGCCGGGTCGTCCAGGATCGCCACTTCCAGAGGTAGTTGGGCGGCCCGGCTGCCCTTTGTCACCTAGGAGACAGACAGCATCACAAGTCCCACAAACTGGTGCTAACACACGAGTATACACTGAGTGTACAAAACATTAGGAACACCTTCCTAATATTGAGTTGCAACCCCCCCTTTTGCCATCAGAACAGCCTCAATTCATCGGAGCATGGACTCTACAAGGTGTCAAAAGCGCTCCACAAGGATGCTGGCCCATGTTGACTCCAATACTTCCCACAGTTGTGTCAAGTTGGTTGGATGTCCTTTGGGTGGTGGACCGTTCTTGATACACACAGGAAACTGTTGAGTGTGAAAACCCCAGCAGGGTTGCAGTTCTTGACACAAACCGGTGCGCCTGGAACCTACTACCATACCCCGTTCAAAGGCATTTTAATCTTTTGCCTTGCCCATTCACCCTCTGAATGGCACATATACACAATCCATGTCTCAATTGTCTCAAGGCTTAGAAATGATTATTTTAACCTGTCTCCTCCCCTTCATCTGCACTGATTGAAGTGGATTTAACAAGTGACATTTAAAAGAGATTATAGCTTTCACCTAGATTCACCTGGTGAGTCTGTATCATGGATAGAGTTTTGTACACTCAGTGTATATAATATATACACTAACACATCTCCATTGGTGGTCCTACGTGGCTTGGTTGGTAAGGACCATGGTGCTATAGCACCACCAGGGTTGTGGGTTAGATTCCCGCTGGGGCCACCCATTAGAAAATCTTTGCATTCACTGATGTAAGTTGCTTTGTATAACAGTGTCTGCTAAATAGTACATATTATCTAATGTCTGTCATACAATCACACAATAGACACGGGCACGGGAAGTAAGGGTGCTAAGGTGCTGCAAAATATACTATATACTATATACTATAGTAAATATACTATATACTATAGTAAGTATACTATATACTATAGTAAATATACTATATACTATAGTAAATATACTAAACTATATACTGAATACTATATACTATAGTAAATATATTATATACTATAGTAAATATACTATATATACTATATACTATATACTATAGTAAATATACTATATACTATAGTAAATATACTACACTATATACTATATATACTGAATACTATATACTATAGTAAATATACTATATACTATAGTGAATATACTATATACTATAGTAAATATACTACACTATATACTATATATACTGAATACTATATACTATAGTAAATATACTATATACTATAGTAAATATTCTATATACTATAGTAAATATACTACACTATATACTGAATACTATATACTATAGTAAATATACTATATACTATAGTAAATATACTAAACTATATACTGAATACTATATACTATAGTAAATATATTATATACTATAGTAAATATACTATATATACTATATACTATATACTATAGTAAATATACTATATACTATAGTAAATATACTACACTATATACTATATATACTGAATACTATATACTATAGTAAATATGCTATATACTATAGTAAATATACTATATACTATAGTAAATATACTATATACTATAGTAAATATACTATATACTATAGTATATATACTATATACTATAGTAAATATACTACACTATATACTGAATACTATATACTATATTAAATATACTATATACTATAGTAAATATACTATATACTATAGTAAATATACTAAACTATATACTGAATACTATATACTATAGTAAATATATTATATACTATAGTAAATATACTATATATACTATATACTATATACTATAGTAAATATACTATATACTATAGTAAATATACTACACTATATACTATATATACTGAATACTATATACTATAGTAAATATACTATATACTATAGTAAATATACTATATACTATAGTAAATATACTATATACTATAGTATATATACTATATAGTAGGCGTTTACTAGATCTGTATTAGCAGACAGATAAAACACATAATCATAATAATCATAATAATCATAACTAAACTACTTCCGGCGACTATGACTAAATTAATCCTCACTTGAGATAACGACTCACACAAAACATTCAGTCGAGGCGTTCTTGTTCACATTACAGTGTCATTCCTGTTATTCAGATATTCAAAGGGATCGACATGGCACAAATAACTACTCAAAAATGTTTTGCCGACATGGCTCACCTTTCTGTCCAGTGGGTCCTCGTCTTCCCAGGGTGGAGAATACACCACTGTCCCCTTTCTCCCCCGGGTTACCAGCACCACCACGAGGACCTGTGTGGACAAACTCAACTCTGTGATAATGTCCTATCACGTTGTTTATGTTCTTCGTCAGGTAGAATGGCAGTAAAGATTATAAAGTTAGATCTGAAATAGCCTGGAGTCTAAACTAATATGCTACGTTTCACCACTTTTGAAGTGAAACAGTTTAGACTCCAGGCTAGTGGTTAGTAGCCTAGCGGTTAGAGCGTTGGACTAGTAACAGAAAGGTTGCAAGTTCAAATCCCTGAGCTGACAAGGTACAAATCTGTCGTTCTGCCCCTGAACAGGCAGTTAACCCACTGTTCCTAGGCCGTCATTGAAAATAAGAATTTGTTCGTAACTGACTGGCCTAGTTAAATAAAGGTTAAAAATTGTAAAAAAAAAAGAAGAACTGAAATGCCACTGAACTCAATGTAGTCTAGACCTCCAGTCCTCCAGCCACCTCCCACCCATGCTGTGGTTCGTTCCCCACTTGGGGTGCTCACCTGGGGGGCCCCGTGTGCCCGGCAGCCCCGCCTTTCCCGGTAGGCCTGGGACTCCCTGGTCAGCCACACTGCTGCAGGGCTCGCCCTTCTGACCTGGTGGGGATAGGGGAGAAAACGGAGGCAGACCATCAACTGATATAGGGACATTATCATTGAGTTATGGAAACACACAGCCAGAGGAAGTACACGTCTAACACAGTCGAAAGAGCAAAAAGGAGCAGGTATTGGTGTGTTGCTTTACGGTACCTCGGTAACCAGGTGTACCAGGTAGACCTGGTACCCCACTATTGCCTTTAGGTCCTGAGGGGCCAAGCGGTCCTATGCCTACTGGACCTGGTGAACCGTCTGGTCCTGGGTATCCCTGTGGCCCGGGAGAGCCTGGGACACCAGTATCTCCCTTCAGACCCAGTGGCCCATCGTACTGGCACAGACAATCATCCAAACATCAGTTCTTCACAAAACATTACTTTAACAGACTTACATTACACATTGACAATAAACTCAGCCCACCCGCAAAACATTAGTTCACATAACATTACTGCTTCACATTAACACATGTTCAGCATTCAAGTGTTCATAAAAGCTAATAAACTCAGTCTATCAACAAACTATTTTCACTAACTCAAATTAATATTCATAGCCAATCAGAATATCAGAAGGCATACCCTAACTACTTAAAGTGACAGTTCACCCAAATTTGAAATGTACTTCAGTTTAAAAAATACAAAAAAATGCATTCAAATCATTGCTTTGCATTTGAGAATAAAGATACATTTTAGTGATAGGAATCGTAACCATTTAAAATCCTCACTGGATCACCCTTAGGGCCTTGTTGGCCCTTGCGTCCACGAAAGCCAGGGGCCCCGTATAGGCCGTCCAGCCCTGATCTGCCAGCTGGTCCTGGCGCTCCTTTCTCTCCCTTTATCCCCTGGTGATTGCAGGAACCTGAATTTCCTTTTGGCCCTGGGGGTCCTGGAACACCTGAAGGGCCATGGAGACCCTGTAACACAGACAGGAGTGGTTGTCATGGATACGGTAATTTAGCAACCTTGGATACATTATTCCAGCGATACCACAGATACAGTAGCCTAGCAACACCATGGATAAGGTATCGCAGGAATACCATAGATACAGTATTCTGTCAACACCACAAATATGGTAACCTAATAAAACCATGGATAAGGTATACAGGCAACACCATGGATACAGTATCTAAGCAACACCATGGACACAGTATTCTATCAACACCACAGATCTGGTATCCTAATAAAACCATGGATAAGGTATACCAGCAACACCATGGATACAGTATCTAAGCAACACCATAGATACAGTATTCTATCAACACCACAGATATGGTATCCTAATAAAACCATGGATAAGGTATACAAGCAACACAATGTATACAGTATCTAGGCAAAACTACTAAGCAAGATGTGTCACTATGGAAATGATATAACTGCAAAACCACAGGCAGTCACAGTGACATCACAAGGTAAAATAAAAATGGTATTTAGTATCTGTATGGCAGAGGTATGATGCAGATAGTGTCACCTGTTGTCCAGGTGATCCCGAGGGTCCTTTGAATCCTGGCTCTCCTTTGGGTCCTGGTCCTGCACTAAAGCCTGTGGTATGAGGGTTTATTTAAAAAGGCTGAAACACTCCTATTCTATAGGACAGACAAGGATTTTTGTTCAACACAATACATTTCTCACTGAAAGTTCTGTTACGTTGCAGGTACCTGGGACTCCAGGCTGACCAGGGGAACCTGGGGGTCCCGGCTCTCCAGATCCTTTTCCCGTACACAAACTACAGACCTCCCCTTTCTCACCTGTAGTGGAGAGAAGGACACAGTGACAATCAACAGCAAAACTGAGCATCCCAGGTGAGCATAACATTCCAATAACAGCACCCAATGATCGTTGAGATTGAGATATCATAATATTTAGATTTTTTCTACCAATAACACACCACAGTGTTGATGGTGTCTGAAGTCAACCGATAACACACCACAGTGTTGATGGTGTCTGCAGTCAACCAATGAGAGACACAGTAGAGATCTAGGACAGCCCAGCCAATCAGTATACTCAATACTGACTGCCCCTCCAATCAGAAGAGTAATCAGACAGAGCTCACCTTTCGATCCATATTGGCCACCGTACCCTTGTTCTCCCTTGGCTCCCTTTGCCCCCGGAGGTCCGATAACCCCCTTCAGATTATCTGTAACAAGAAACACACAAGTACATTATCTTTAATCAAATAAGATCCCAGTGGGGTCAAACAGTTGCCATGTTATGTGTGCGTCTCAATTAAAATCGCTGTGAGAGAATATCAGGATCCATATTCATAAAGATCTTCCTCCCCTGTCCGTGTAGTCTTATTTATTATGATCAAATAGCTAAAACTGATTCTAGATCAGCACTCCTACTTCGAGATGTTTTATAAATATAGGCTCAGGGTTGGGGAGATTACTTTATATATGGAGAGAGTCTAACCTGATTCTCCAGGTGGTCCCGGGGGTCCAAGGTCTCCAGTTGTTCCTTGTGAGCCTTCCCTGCCTGGCTCTCCCTGAATGATGGGTCCTGGCTCTCCTTCATCCCCTTTAGGCCCACTGTGGCCCTTCGCTCCCCGATTATAGGGATCTCCTCCGTTGTTAGGACCTGTGTAGGGGAGATAGAGCCCAAGATGGAGACTGAGTGTGCGTGTGCGTGTGTGTGTGTGTGTGTGTGTGTGTGTGTGTGTGTGTGTGTGTGTGTGTGTGTGTGTGTGTGTGTGTGTGTGTTTGCGTGTTGATCAGAACTTACCTGGAGACCCAGGAGGCCCCTGGAATCCAGTGGCACCTGGAAAACAGGTTGATATCATTAGTTATTCAAACACACTGATTGGTCATGTTGGTGAATGAGGCGAGCTTATACAGTTCTACTCCAGGTGTGATTGGATAGGGAGATGGTGAATATTATTATTAGCTATACAGACACACTGATTGGTCATGTTGGTGAATGAGGCGGGATTATACAGTTCTACTTCATATCTGATTGGATAGGAGGAGGGTGAATATCAATAAGGGTGTGTACTGTATGCTGGATGAGCATAGAGTACCTGGGGGACCAGTAACTCCGGGGGGCCCCGGGGGGCCAGTAAATCCTGGTTGTCCTTTGGGGCCAATTACGTCACAGCCAATCATGGTCACCTATGGGAAGACCAGAGAGACCAGGCCATGTGTTCATAATGTTTCTCAGAGTAGGAGTTCATGTAATCTTAGTCCTTCTAATCTTATTCATTACGGAAGGTTTCATTTGCATGTGTGTGTGTGTGTAGGTTCATCCTTCGCTCTAGATGTTGATAGTGACATTATCAGGCACTTTGACTCACTCACCTCCCCAGGATCTCCGTCTTGACCCTGGACACCCTTCTGTCCCTGGTAAACACACACACACACACACACACACACACACACACACAAACCTATTATTGGCACACGCACACATTCTAAACATGAAATGAATGGTAGTAATGACTGACCCGCGGTCCAGGTATTCCATCAGGTCCTGCTAAACCGGGATTCCCCTTTCTCCCCTAAAAATGGCAAGAGTGTATAAATCACCATAGTTACATATACACACACACACACACACAACACGCATGAACACAAAAACAAACACAGTACACACATACACATTGACACACAAAATGCATTACAAAACAGTAACATAAATCAACAATGTTAGACAGAAAGAAACAGAACAGAAAAAGGTTTCTGATTTCTGATTGACATGACAGCTACCTCATATCCAGCGGGCCCTTGACGCCCATCTTTCCCTGGTCTTCCCTGAAAGAAAAATGATGGTAGTTTGTCCTCCAAAAGGAGAAGGCATATCTCTCATACAGCTAATTATCAAAACCCCCGTTATATGTTTACATTGAATCCCATGTTAATTCTATCACATGGCTCAGAGGCATGAAATCCTTACATCACTGTCATCGTCATAACCATAACACTCATCACATCACACATTCTCAATGCCCTTGAATTGACAGTCACATAGACAGTGTATAATGGCTGAATGTGGCAGTGTTTTACCTCAGTGCCAATGCCCCCCTGGTCCCCTTTTTCCTTAAAGTTGACCTGGCCAGCATAACCCTGATGACAGACAGACAGACAGACAGACAGACAGACAGACAGACAGAACAGACAGACAGACAGACAGACAGACAGACAGACAGACAGACAGACAGACAGACAGACAGACAGACAGACAGACAGACAGACAGACAGACAGACAGACAGACAGACAGACAGACAGACAGAACAGACAGACAGAGATTGAATGAATAGACAGACAGACAGACAGACAGACAGACAGACAGACAGACAGACAGACAGACAGACAGACAGACAGACAGACAGACAGACAGACAGACAGACAGACAGACAGACAGAACAGACAGACAGAGATTGAATAGACAGACAGAGTGATTGAATAGACAGACAGACAGACAGACAGACAGACAGACAGACAGACAGACAGACAGACAGACAGACAGACAGACAGAACAGACAGACACAGACAGACAGACAGACAGAACAGACAGACAGACAGACAGACAGACAGACAGACAGACAGACAGACAGACAGACAGACAGACAGACAGACAGACAGACAGACAGACAGACAGACAGACAGACAGGCAGGCAGACAGACAGACAGACAGACAGAACAGACAGACAGAGATTGAATAGACAGACAGAGTGATTGAATAGACAGACAGACAGAGAGATTGAATAGACAGAGATATTGAACAGACAGAGATATTGAACAGACAGAGATATTGAACAGACAGAGACATTGAACAGACAGAGACATTGAACAGACAGAGATCAAATCAAATCAAATTGTATTTGTGTTGGGGAATAATCAGAATTGGTTGGTAACATAGGTAAGATGTTTTATATTCATCATATGCTATTGAGTTATTTCTCATAAGAATGTATTTTGTTGTACTATAGTGGTGGCCATTGGCAGTTATCTGTTCTATGTCAAGACTAAGTTGCATGGGCTGCAGAGAGGGGAGAGGTCAAGGTGTCATCATGTGTAAACATATCTTTTGCTCCACTGTGTCTGTGTGCCAGTCACTCCCTACTTTTCCCATCGGGGAGAGGAGGATGGCAGTGTCTGGAATCATGCTATGCTCCCCGTGAGCTTGTCCAGGATTGGTTGTATTTAGAATTGGTTGTATCTAAATGACAATTTGATATATGCCTGTTGATATGGAGGATTGGTTTATGGTTCTGGGTTTGAGTAAGGAGACAAAGCTGAACGATTTATTATGTCTATGCTGTCTGACTATGTGTGTTTTTTGCTATTAAAGGATCTCAGTTGCAATGTAGAAGGGGCTCTCAGAGAATTCATTGATAGACACTGAATTGATCTGAGAGTCACAGGGTTGTGATAGAGCTGATATAATTAAAGATGGACTTTGATAACTAACTCTGACTTGTGTTGTGGTTTGCGCTCATGATTTGGTAAATAGAGGAAATTTCCACGACATTTGTCACATACACATGGTTAGCAGATGTTAATGCGAGTGTAGCGAAATGCTTGTGCTTCTAGTTCCGACAATGCAGTAATAACCAACAAGTAATCTAGCTAACAATTCCAAAACTACTACCTTATAGACACAAGTGTAAGGGGATAAAGAATATGTACATAAAGATATATGAATGAGTGATGAATGAGTGATGAATGAGATATTGAACAGACAGAGATATTGAACAGACAGAGATATTGAACAGACAGAGATGTTGAACAGACAGAGATATTGAACAGACAGAGATGTTGAACAGACAGAGATATTGAACAGACAGAGATAACTATCAAGTAAAGACAAGATTCCACGTAACACTTTATTTGACAGTGTCACTATGACATGGGCATGAATGTGCTATAACACTTGCCATGAGGTGTCATGTCCATTCACAACCACTCATGTCAGATGACTGGTGTCATAACCGCGGTAGCTGTTTGCTAATAACGGCACATACATAACACCCATGGACAGCAACCTCTCTGAGGTCAGGGGCGTCAAATGGTAGACTAAAATGTCATAATGAAACGACACCGTCATACTAACGTGTCATATAGAAATGGAACCTGATTCCGTCCATAGAACATAGTTGATTAAAAGCTAGATACGTATGAGGACTGGAAAACAAGGAGATGACTTACAGGTGAACCCTTACAGCCCTTCTCACCCAGATCCCCTGTCTCCCCCTGCAGAGAGAAAAGACAAGGGTCAGCTGACCATCCCACCAATCAGCAAGGTTTTCAGATTGGTTGTACAGATGTCCTGAAGGGTAGATAGTAACATTACTCCACACATCACATTATTAGATAGTAACATCACAGTATTAGATAATAACATTACTCCACACATCACATTATTAGACAGTAACATCACAGTATTAGATAATAACATTACTCCACACATCACATTATTAGATAGTAACATCACAGTATTAGATAATAACATTACTCCACACATCACACTATTAGACAGTAACATCACAGTATTAGATAATAACATTACTCCACACATCACGGTATTAGATAATAACATCACAGTATTAGATAGTAACATCACAGTATTAGATAGTAACATCACAGTATTAGATAGTAACATCACAGTATTAGATAGTAACATCACATTATTAGACAGCAACATCACAGTATTAGATAGTAACATTACTGCACACATCACAGTATTAGATAGTAACATCACATTATTAGACAGTAACATCACAGTATTAGATAGTAACATTACTGCACACATCACAGTATTAGATAGTAACATCACAGTATTAGATAGTAACATTACTGCACACATCACAGTATTAGATAGTAACATCACAGTATTAGATAGTAACATCACATTATTAGACAGTAACATCACAGTATTAGATAGTAACATTACTGCACACATCACAGTATTAGATAGTAACGTCACAGTATTCATAGTAACATCACAGTATTAGATAGTAACATTACTCCACACATCACAGTATTAGATAGTAACAACACAGTATTAGATAGTAACATTACTGCACACATCACAGTATTAGATAGTAACATCACAGTATTAGATAGTAACATCACATTATTAGACAGTAACATCACAGTATTAGATAGTAACATTACTGCACACATCACAGTATTAGATAGTAACATCACAGTATTAGATAGTAACATTACTCCACACGTCACAGTATTAGATAGTAACATTACTGCACACATCACAGTATTAGATAGTAACATCACATTATTAGACAGTAACATCACAGTATTAGATAGTAACATTACTCCACACATCACATTATTAGATAGTAACATCACAGTATTAGATAGTAACATTACTGCACACATCACAGTATTAGATAGTAACATCACAGTATTAGATAGTAACATCACATTATTAGACAGTAACATCACAGTATTAGATAGTAACATTACTGCACACATCACAGTATTAGACAGTAACATCACAGTATTAGATAGTAACATTACTCCACACGTCACAGTATTAGATAGTAACATTACTGCACACATCACAGTATTAGATAGTAACATTACTCCACACTTCACATTATTAGACAGTAACATCACAGTATTAGATAGTAACATTACTCCCCACATCACCTTATTAGACAGTAACATCACAGTATTAGATAGTAACATTACTCCACACTTCACATTATTAGACAGTAACATCACAGTATTAGATAGTAACATTACTCCACACATCACAGTATTAGATAGTAACATTACTCCACACATCACAGTATTAGATAGTAACATCACAGTATTAGATAGTAACATTACTGCACACCTCACAGTATTAGATAGTAACATCACAGTATTAGATAGTAACATCACATTATTAGACAGTAACATCACAGTATTAGATAGTAACATTACTGCACACATCACAGTATTAGATAGTAACATCACAGTATTAGATAGTAACATCACATTATTAGACAGTAACATCACAGTATTAGATAGTAACATTACTGCACACATCACAGTATTAGATAGTAACATCACAGTATTCATAGTAACATCACAGTATTAGATAGTAACATCACAGTATTAGACAGTAACATCACAGTATTAGAAAGTAACATTACTGCACACATCACAGTATTAGATAGTAACATCACAGTATTAGATAGTAACATCACATTATTAGACAGTAACATCACAGTATTAGATAGTAACATTACTGCACACATCACATTATTAGACAGTAACATCACAGTATTAGATAGTAACATTACTCCCCACATCACCTTATTAGACAGTAACATCACAGTATTAGATAGTAACATTACTCCACACTTCACATTATTAGACAGTAACATCACAGTATTAGATAGTAACATCACAGTATTAGATAGTAACATTACTCCACACATCACAGTATTAGATAGTAACATCACAGTATTTCTTGATTCATCACAGTGATGATAATATTAACCTTGATCTGATTTTTTATTAGGTCACAGTTACGGGCACTAAAAAGCTAGCTCATGAGAAACGTTGCGTTGTGCTTGATTGAGCTTGCCTGCAATGAAACCAATAGAAAAGTCCCAAAAGTGCAAACCCCACCCAATTGACACTCCAGACATGCAAAAGCAAATGATCAAAATATTTGAATGATTTCGAATTATACTGAACACAAATATAAACGCAACATGCAACAATTTCATTGATTTTACTAAGTTACAGTTTAAAATAAGGAAATCAGTCAATTTCAATAAATTCATTCGGCCCTAATCTATGGATTTCACATGACTGGGATGCCATGGGTGAGCCTGGAAAGGCAAAGGCCCGCCCACTGGGGAGCCAGGCACAGCTAATCATATTTTTTTTCCCCACGAAAGGGCTTTATTACAGACAGAAATAGTCCTCAGTTTCATCAGCTGTCAGGGTGGCTGGTCTCAGACGATCCCGCAGGTGAAGAAGCCAGATATGGAGGTCCTGGGCTGGAGTGGTTACACGTGGTCTACGGTTGTAGCCAAATTCTCTAAAACGACGTTGTAGGTGGCTTATGGTAGAGAAATGGACATTCAATTCTCAGGCAACAGCTCTGCCAATTGCACATTCCCTCAAAACTTGAGACATCACATTTTAGAGTATCCTTTTATTATCCCGACATGCTACACTATGCCCACTATCAGGGATGTAAACACATTTGTGCACAACAATTTTAGAGAAATACCATTTTTTTGTGCATATGGAACAATTCTGGGATATTTTATTTCAGCTCATATGTTGCATTTCTATTTTGTGTTAAGTGTAGTATTTAAACCTAGCTCTGACTTGGTGTGACTATACCTTCAAATCGGAGGGAGCGTGGGCATATAGTTTGATCCCTTTGGGTCCCGGGAATCCAGGGGGCCCTTGGTGTCCCTTCAAGAGAAAAGGGAACCGGTCACACATATATATATATATATCCTGTAGTTGGAATGGAATTCAAATGTCATCCACCTGTATGCTCGTTATATGACATCATGATGCTAGAATGACTCATTAAATGAGAGAAACCTGGTCCAAGAGGGTAGGAGGGTTAGTACAGATCATTATTAAACATGAAGACACAGGTTCACATTATGTTACACATGTCATTTCAAACAAGAAAAAACAGACATCGAAAGCATTCCCAACTTCATATTTCAAGTGCAGCTCCACAGACTGGCCACGTGGTGGCAGCGCAGAGGTGGTGGTCATTGTCTTATCGACTACAAAACATAGCCAAAAAAAACAAAAACATTTAATGACACAATTTTAAAGGGCCTTTGACCTGAAGTAATTGGATGCTGTATAGGTAAAATTATATGTAGGTTTATGAGCTTCAGCGTAAGCAACGTAGCTTTAGCAACGTAGCTTTAGCAGCGTAGCTTTAGCAACGTAGCTTTAGCAGCGTAGCTTTAGCAATGTAGCTTTAGCAGCGTAGCTTTAGCAACGTAGCTTTAGCAGCGTAGCTTTAGCAACGTAGCTTTAGCAGCGTAGCTTTAGCAACGTAGCTTTAGCATATATAATGTCAGATATAATCAAGAATTAAAAGTAAGCATTTCAAGCATTCCAATTGAGAAACTCAGTGCATGGAGATAATATGAGGAATAAGGGATACAGACGAGTGACACATGGAATGATGATGATGATGATGATGGTACAACATGATGTGAGCTACACAGTGAAGTAGTATCTTTACCTTTGGACCACCAGAGCCAGGGATACTGGAGCTGCGTCCCTCCTGACCCTACAGCAAATAACGTCAGTTACAGCACAGCTGAGCAACCTTCACACACACACACAAACACACACACACACACACACATGCACAGACACACACACACACTGTGACCTATTACCTTAAACCCTGGGATCCCGGGTAGACCTAGCAATCCCTAGATAGAGAGTAGTAAGTACAAGGAAGGAGGTCAAGACATAACTATACCTAGTACATCATCAACACTAACACCAGAGAACTGACTGTTACAAAACCTACATGGAGCAGTACAGTACTGCACAGTAAGATGCAATCCAATGTCATCTCTGTGAACATGTCATTGAAGAAGACAAACATCACAATACATTAATATAGCATAAAACATTTATAACACAGTTGAGACCAGGCGCAATAATTCACTCACAACGACACCACGGGTCCCAAAGTCCCCTTGTTGTCCTGTCGGTCCTGTTACCCCATGGACACCCTGTATGACACCACAGACAGATAGTTTAATGTCTATCTCTGATAGGACACCCTATAAGACACCACAGACAGATAGTTTAATGTCTATCTCTGATAGGACACCCTATAAGACACCACAGACAGATAGTTTAATGTCTATCTCTGATAGGACACCCTATAAGACACCACAGACAGATAGTTTAATGTCTATCTCTGATAGGACACCCTGTATGACACCACAGACAGATAGTTTAATGTCTATCTCTGATAGGACACCCTGTATGACACCACAGACAGATAGTTTAATGTCTATCTCTGATAGGACACCCTGTATGACACCACAGACAGATGGGTTAATGTCTATCTCTGATAGGACACCCTATAAGACACCACAGACAGATAGTTTAATGTCTATCTCTGATAGGACACCCTGTATGACACCACAGACAGATGGGTTAATGTCTATATCCTGGCAGACCGGGGCATCATAAGCTAGCTTGTTTTCTTCTTCGTGGCTATGTGTATTGGGTATGTGAGGTCATAGCGCGCAAACAAGTGAACAGCTGTGCCCTTGGAAGATATGAGAAGAACAGGATGGACTGAAGAACTGTGGTCACTTCTCAGAGGCTCTTTGTCTTATGCCATGTGGCCAAGTTACACAGAAGCAAAGATGATTGGAAACAATACAGGTCTATTCTGTTCCTCAAGTTTATCTCCGGAGTCGCCAAGAATGTCCTTGACTATACGCCTAGACCAACTGCTGAGAGCTAAAAGGGATTGGAAGAATAGAAATGTCTATAGTTAAGCATATTAATTGTTAACTATTAATATTAAACAAATCAGGTAAATATATACAGATTAACTTCATAGGGTAGTGAAAGTGCATGGAATGAGTTTGATGCTCCTTTCAATAATTATCCATAATAATAACCTCAGCATGTAGACTAGCCCACCCTCACAGTCTACCCACACTGTGTCTGTGAGCTGTTGGCTAGAGCACACATAACAAGACCAGAGACACACAGAGACACACATTTTCTATTTAACGCAACAGTTTGTGACTAAACTAATCGGTAGAGTTGAAAATACAATGGAAACACATTGAACATTTTATTTTTATTCGGTACACGAAAACGTAAGTGAAAAAAAATTCATTTCGCGTGCACTACGTCATCACACACTGATTTTTATAAGCAAAAAAAAAAACCTGTTTGGTGGACACACATCTGGTGGGAAAATGCACATATTTTCTTTTTGCAGATTTTAGAATATTGACATGGAAACCTAGCTTCTGATTAGGAGAAGAGAAGAATGCCCAGCCCATAACCCATAATGCACTAGTTGATGTCTGAGAGGATTTGATTAGTGTTTGCATAGTGAAACTGTCATCTTGCCTATCAGTGTAGAAGGTGATCCGTATTACCATATTGCTTGCTTAGTGAATACCTCTGATTCCCTCCGATCGGGCTCATACCTGGCTCAAACTCGGGACATCTGCCTCACAAACACATGTGACCACCCTCATGGAGTATTTCAACCTAACGCGCCACCAATTAAGACCTTCTTCAATGGCATAAGGGCAACACTTCAGGGCAGGCTGAGGAGTGAGTTTCTGCTACACATATACACCCATCAAAACCTCTCTGATCTCTACACGTGCAGGAAGCCAGGTAAGTTGACTGAGAACACGTTCTCATTTGCAGCAACGACCTGGGGAATAGTTACAGGGGAGAGGAGGGGGATGAATGAGCCAATTGTAAACTGGGGATTATTAGGTGACCATGATGGTTTGAGGGCCAGATTGGGAATTTAGCCAGGACACGAGGGTTAACACCCCTACTCTTACGATATATGGGATCTTTAATGACCTCAGAGAGTCAGGACACCCGTTGAATGTCCCATCCGAAAGACGGCCCCCTACAATATAGAGGATAGAAGTATAGAATATAGAGGAAGTATAGAGGAAGTGGAGGACGGAACTGAAGCTTGAGGAGAAGATAGACAGAGGAATAGAGTGATGCTATATTATGGGTTGCTGTGAGTTACCTGGTCACCGTCCCTTCCTCGGGGTCCAGGTCTCCCTGACTGTCCAAACCCAATTAACATTTGGGATTCACCCTGCACACACATACACACACACATGCACACGAAATGTTATAATGACAATGATGGTGATAATGATGATGATGATGAAGAAGAAGGAATGAGCAGGAGAAGGAAGAAGAGCCAGAGAGATTACCTTTGGTCCAGGTGCTCCAGGTAAACCCTAAAAAAAAAGAAGAAAGACAAATATGAACATGACAAAAGAAAAAGCATATTATGACAGAGAGTAGTTAAACACACAAATAAAATAAAAAGTTGTGTATCCATCCATCTTACTCTTAATCCATCATCACCATCACAGGGACCAGCTGGACCAGTAGGACCTCTCTCACCCTGTGGAGACATGTCGTTATCATCACTTAGAATGAATGTGGTGCCGTGTCCTAAGTGGAGCACTATTACCCTACTGTCACGTGTGCACCCTCTCCTGCCTCTAGGTCACCAGGCTTCTCGTTATGGCACACACCTGTCACCATCGTTACACGCATCTGTGCAAAATGACACTCACCTGGACTCCATCACCTACTTGATTACCTGCCCTTATATATGTCACTAGGCTTACCTACCTGGCGGCAGGCAGCCTAGTGGTTAGAGTGTTGGACTAGTAACCGAAAGGTTGCAAGATTGAATCACTGAGCTGACAAGGTAAAAATCTGCCGTTCTGCCCCTGAAAAAGGCAATTAAGCCACTGTTCCTAGGCCGTCATTGAAAATAAGAATTTGTTCTTAAATTTACTTGTCTAGGTTAAATAAGGTTAAAAATATATATTTAAAAAACTCCCTTTGGTTTCCTTCCCCAGTCGTCATTGTTCCTGTTCCTTGTCGGTGCTGAGTTTCTTGTTTTGTTCCATTTATTAGTTAAATGTTTTCAGTCACTGAACTTGCTTCCTGACTCTCAGCGTACATCGTTACACCTACATAATGCATTACCTTGAACAGAAAAACTTGTGGACACTTAGTCTGATCCATATTAGGGAATAGGGTGCCATTATATGGGATGATTGTGAAGATAGACGGTAGTGATGATCCTGCTGTCTAACTAGAGTGTGTGACTATCTGTGAGTCTTGTCTACATCTGGATAGCTTGGGGTGATACCTTTTTTTGTCAGAGAGGTTCACATAGAGAGAGATTTATGGGACAATAGCCATTGTTACACCACCTCTGTCCCATTGCATCCTGGGGAACCTGGTTGGCCCATTGGTCCTTGAAGGCCTGGGATGCCCTAGGGGAAGAGTCGGGTAAATATTACACTGACAAAGACACACACGCACACACACACACACACACACACACACACACACACACACGCACACACACACACACACACACACACACACACACACTCTTACCGGTAGACCTGGTGTCGCAGAAAATCCTTCTTTGCCTTCAGGTCCCTGAAGAAATAAACAGGACTGTAGATTTACTAAATATACAACAAATACACACACACTCACACACTTATACCATTTACATATCAGCAAAGACATTTGTGGAAAGTTACCCGATCGCCATCTGTTCCTGGAGGTCCATGAGGGCCCACATCTCCCTGGGAAAGACAATTAAAACATGATTCAAATGTGATTTCACACATTACTGTCCCCAAAAACATGGACGAGTGATAGTGTGCTACCCTAGCCTGAGAGAAGAGGATGGATTACTGTGGATCGGAAAACAATGCACTGCATTAACCACATTACACACACTAGCAAGCAAGCACCTCGTTACACGTTCATCCCTTCCTGAACTAAGGGGTTTTGCAATGTTACAGATTGACGAGTTGTTTTCATGTGTCAGTAACTGACATCGTTTAAGCCTTGTGTCTTATGAACACTACAAATACAGGGGACATCATCTTAGGACAAGCGATATTTGAAGCGCCCTTTGTCATATTTAAGTAACTGCCAACATTTAAGTCTTACATCTACGAAAGAGGTCTAATGTCCAGTCTTATAAGTGAAGAAGAAGTGGGACACAGTTTTAGTTAAAGTGATGTTTCAGTCTTCTGAAATTATCAATGCCTTTGAAACATATTTTTGGGTGAGCAATAATTTAGAACATTTTTACAGGTATTTAGCATTTATAATGTATTTATAATGTATTTATAATGTATTTATAATGTATTTATAATGCATTTATAATGTATTTTTTGAACGACCAACCCAAGAAGACTAGGTCTTCACTGTACGGTGCAGTTCCTGTAGAACTGTCACGACTTCCGCCTGAAGTTGGTCCCACTCCTTGTTCGGGCGGCGTTTGGCGGTCGACGTCACCTGCTTTCTAGTCACCACCGATGTTTCATTTTCGATTTGTTTTGTCTTCATTGTACACACCTGGTTTCCATTCCAATATCCTTGTTCCCTATTTAACCCTCTGGTTTCCCCTTGGTTTTTGTGTGTGTTTGTTATTGTCATGTTGTCTCGCTTTGTGATCTGGATTATTGTCTCCTTCATGGAATATTGATTTTTGAGTAAAGTTACGATTATTACTCATCTCTGTGTCCTGTGCCTGACTCTTCCTTACCCACATCACCTAGACTTTTGACAGAAACACGCACCTCACCAATGGATTCAGCAGGTGCACACAGCCCTCCTCTACCTGTGGAGGAGCGCGTCCAGCAGCTACTATGTAGCAAAGTCTCTGCATAGCCGTGCTGCAAACCATGGAGCGATGGGAGAGAGGGGGTTTTCCAGCAACCCCATCATCATCACCCCAGCTCCCACAACAACCTACAACGCTGTCCACCCCTCCTTCACCTGGACCCAGTGGAATTCGGGCCGCGCTCCTGAGGGAGTATGATGGAACGGCTTCCGGGTGCCAGGAGTTCCTACTCCAGCTGGAGCTCTACCTGGCGACCGTCCACCCGGCTCCTTCGGGACGTGAGAGTGTGAACGCCCTCATCTCCTGTCTATCTGGTAAAGCACTAAAATGGGGAAACGCCGTCTGGGGAAGGGAAGGAACGACGTTGGATAACTATGATGCTTGTTCTGTCTCAGACAGGGGATGAGGAGCGCACAAGACTTTGCACTGGACTTTCGAATTCTGGCCACCGGCGCGGGATGGAATGAGCGGGCCCTGATCGACCACTACAGGTGTAGTCTATGCGAGGACGTTCGTCGGGAGCTAGCCTGCAGGGACACCACCCTTACCATTGACCAGCTGTTGGACCTATCCATCCGGCTGGATAACCTGTTGGCCTCCCGCGGACGTCCGGATCGGGGTTCGTCAGTTCCATCCCCCAGCACCTCCGATCCGACGCCTATAGAGCTGGGAGGTGCTGCTATGAGGAGGACCAGAAGGGGGGGCCATTCCCTGCACCACCTGTGGCCGCAGAGGACACACTACTGGTAGGTGCTGGGGAGGTTCCCCAGGGAGTCGAGGTAACAGGGCACTGGTGGATCATCCCAGGTGAGTTGGCACCCGACTCACCCAGAGCTCCCTGTGGCTCACATGTTTGTGTTCATAGAATTTCCTGAGTTTTCCCCGCATTCCCAGCATAAGGCGCTAGTAGATTCAGGCGCAGCTGGGAACTTTATTGATCGTTCATTTGCATATAGTTTAGGGATCCCTATTGTTCCTGTTGATATGCCCTTCCCTGTGCACGCCTTAGATAGTCAACCATTAGGGTCAGGGCTGATTAGGGAGGCCACCGCTCCCCTAGGCATGATAACGCAGGAGGGTCATGAAGAGAGAATTAAACTTTTCCTTATTGATTCTCCTGCGTTTCCCGTGGTGCTTGGGCCTACCCTGGTTGGCCTATCATGACCCCACTATTTCGTAGCAACAGAGGGCTCTCAAGGGATGGTCACGTAGGTGCTCGGGGAGGTGTGTAGGTGTTTCCATAGGTGCAACTACAGTGGAAAGTCCAAACCAGGTCTCCACCGTGTACATCCCCTCTAAGCCGATTTGCCGATTTGGCGAAGGCGACTCAACTACCACCCCATCGACGGGGGGGATTGTGCGATAAATCTCCTGGCAGATGCAGCACTTCCCAGGAGTCACGTGTACCCTCTGTCACAGGAGGAGATGGCGGCTAGTGAAACAAATTTCTCTGAATCCCTGGGGCAGGGATACATTCGGCCTTCCACTTCACCTACCTCCTCGAGTTTCTTTTTTGTGAAGAAGGATGGGGGTCGGCGCCCGTGTATTGACTACAAGGTATCAATCAGATCACTGTGAGGTACAGCTACCCGCTGCCTCTCATCACCAGTGCGATTGAGTCAATGCACGGTTGCGCTTCTTCACAAAATTGGATCTCAGGAACGCACAATCTGGCACGTATCCGGAAGGGGGATGAGTGGAAGACGGCATTTAGTACCACCTCTGGGCACTATGAGTACCTCGCCATGCCGTACGGGTTGATGAATCATCCAGCAGTCTTCCAATCCTTTGTAGATGAGATTTTCAGAGACCTGCATGGGCAGGGTGTAGTGGTGTATATTGATGACATTCTGATATACTCTGCTACACGCGCCGGGCATGTGTCCCTGGTGCGCAGGGTGCTTGGTCTACTGTTGGAGCATGACCTGTACGTCAAGGCTGAGAAATGTCTGTTCTTCCAACAGTCCGTCTCTTTCCTAGGGTACCGCCTTTCCGCGTCAGGGGTGGAGATGGAAAGTGACCTAATTTCAGGCGTGCGTAATTGGCCGACTCCAACCACGGTAAAGGAGGTGCAGCGGTTCTTAGGGTTTGCCAACTACTACCGGAGATTTATCCGGGGCTTTGGTCAAGTAGCGGCTCCCATTACCTCATTGATGAAGGGCGGACCGGTGCGACTGCAGTGGTCAGCTGGGGCGGACAGGGCTTTTGGTCACCTGAAGGCTCTGTTTACATCGGCTCCCGTGCTGGCTCATCCTGATCCCTCCTTGGCATTCATAGTGGAGGTGGACGCGTCCGAGGCAGGGATAGGAGCTGTGCTGTCTCAGCGCTCGGGTACGCCACCAAAACTCCGCCCCTGTGCTGTCTTACACTCAGCACGGCGGAGTGTAACTATGATGTGGGGGACTGGGAGCTGTTGGCTGTTGTCAAGGCTCTGAAGGCGTGGAGGCAATTGCTTGAGGGGGCTAAACACCCTTTTATCATTTGGACTGACCACCGCAATCTGGAGTACATCCGGGCAGTAAGGAGAATGAACCCTCGCCAGGCCAGGTAGGCCATGTTTTTCACCCGTTTTGTTTTCACCCTATCTTATAGACCAGGTTCCCAGAATGCTAAGGCAGATGCACTTTCCCGGATGTATGACACAGAGGAGCGGTCCACGGATCCCACTCCCATCCTTCTGGCTTCTTGCCTGGTGGCACTGGTTGTGTGGGAGGTGGATGCGGACTCCCACCCAGTGTCCAGTTGGACCTCTGTATGTTCCGTCTGCTCTCTGTGACCGTTTGATCTGTTGGGCCCACACGTCATCCTCCTCTGGTCATCCTGGCATTGGTCAGACAGTGCGCTGTCTGAGTGGGAAGAACTGGTGGTCTACCCTGGCTAAGGACGTGAGGGTTTATGTTTCCTCCTGCTTGGTGTGCGCCCAGTGCAAGGCACCTAGACACCTGCCCCGAGGGAAATTACAACCCCTACCTGTTCCACAACGGCCGTGGTCACACCTATCGGTGGATTTCTTGACGGATCTTCCTTCGTCACAGGGAAACACCACAATCCTGGTCGTTGTGGATTGGTTTTCTAAGTCCTGCCATCTCTTTCCTTTGCCCAGTCTCCCTACGGCCCTACAGACTGCGGAGGCCCTGTTCAACCACGTCTTCCGGCACTTCGGGGTGCCTGAGGATACCGTTTCTGATAGAGGTCCCCAGTTCACGTCCAGTGTTTGGAGGGCGTTTATGGAACGTCTGGGGGTCTCGGTCAGCCTCACCTCGTGTTTTCACCCCGAGAGTAATGAGCAGGTGGAGAGAGTTAACCAGGATGTGGGTAGGTTTCTGCGGTCCTATTGCCAGGACCGGCCGGGGGAGTGGGCGGCATTCATGCCCTGGGCAGAGATGGCCGAGAACTCACTCCGCCACTCCTCCACTAACCTCCACTAATCTCCTTTCCAATGCGTACTAGGTTATCAGCCGGTTCTGGCATCGTAGCATCAGAGCCAGATCGAGGCACCTGCGGTGGATGAATGGTTTTGGCGCTCGGAGGATACATGGGACGCTGCCCATGAGCACCTGCAACGGGCCATCAGGCGGCAGAAGGCAAGCTGCAACCGCCACCGCAGTGAGGCCCCGGTGTTCGCGCTGGGGGACCGGGTCTGGCTCTCGACCTGAAACCTGCCCCTCCGCCTGCCCTGCCGGAAGCTGGGTCCGCGGTTTGTGGGGCAATTCAAAGTCCTGAGGAGACTGAACTAGGTTTGTTATAGATTACAGCTCCCCCTTGATTACCGTATTAACCCCTCGTTCCGTGTGTCTCTTCTCAGGCTGGTGGCGGCTGGTCCGCTCCAGGAATCCAGGAGTTTGTTTTTGCATCTGACAGTGAAACAGTCATCATATCCAACAAGACCCCAGGACTTATCATTGTAACTGAGCCCACTTTCAGGACCCACTGCCTTTCTGTTGATTCTACTGTAAGCCACTCCTATCTGAACCTCAGCCCCCCTCCACTCTACCACCCAGTAAACAGCACCCAGTCAGACCCTCTCTATGCAGCACTTGTTGCCAGAACTCAAATCTGTGTGGGTGATCTGGATAGGGTTGTCTGGGTGATCAGGATAGGGTTGTCTGGGTGATCAGGATAGGGTTGTCTGGGTGATCAGGATAGGTCTGTCTGGGTGATCAGGATAGGGCTGTCTGGGTGATCAGGATAGGGCTGTCTGGGTGATCAGGATAGGGTTGTCTGGGTGGTCAGGATAGGGTTGTCTGGGTGATCAGGATAGGGTTGTCTGGGTGGTCAGGATAGGGTTGTCTGGGTGGTCAGGATAGGGTTGTCTGGGTGATCAGGATAGGGTTGTCTGGGTGATCAGGATAGGGCTGTCTGGGTGATCAGTCCACACTGTTAGCATTATGGTCCACACTGTTAGCATTATGGTCCACACTGTTAGCATTATGGTCCACACTGTTAGCATTATGATCCACACTGTTAGCATTATGATCCACACTGTTAGCATTATGGTCCACACTGTTAGCATTATGGTCCACACTGTTAGCATTATGGTCCACACTGTACTCAGAGGGCATATTTTTGTCTGTTCACAAACAATACAAAACTATCTGCTCAATCTTTCCACTACTAACCTGCCTAAAATAAGTAACATTTGAAATATATTTGATGGCATTTCAATTCAAAGCTATTTTGGAATACTGCAACTTGGAAATACGTTTAATAGGGAAAATTCAGCTAAAAGTGTCGTAAGTTTTGGGAACTAGAAGGGCTGTATTACTAACAGATTCTACCTGAGTTTCTTGAGTTTACAGTGCGGATCTTCCAGCACAGAATATCTTCACTCCAGGAGTCTCCTGGGTGATTGTAGCTCAGATCCAGCTTTATCAGTGACTGGTTTGACTTCAGTGCTGAAGCGAGAAAACCACAGCCTTCCTCTGTGACCAAACAGAATGACAACCTGCAGAAAGCCTTCCACACTCAGAAATAGACTGATTTGTACTCTCTTATTCCAAGTACAACCCATCATGTCAAACATAGTTTTACTATGAAGTCACCTTGTTTTAAAGCTAGTTTCCTGCAATTCTACACATTATAGCATGTCTTATGCCGTGTTCTTATGCCGTGTTCTTATGCCGTGTTCTTATGCCGTGTTCTTATGCCGTGTTCTTATGCCGTGTTCTTATGCCGTGTTCTTATACCGTGTTCTTATGCCGTGTTCTTATGCCGTGTTCTTATACCGTGTTCTTATGCCGTGTCCTTATGCCGTGTTCTTATGCCGTGTTCTTATGCCGTGTTCTTATGCCGTGTTCTTATGCCGTGTTCTTATACCGTGTTCTTATGCCGTGTTCTTATGCCGTGTTCTTATGCCGTGTTCTTATACCGTGTTCTTATGCCGTGTTCTTATGCTATCTGAGTGACTCAAACATAACTAAATCAATGGGGGTCCCATGCCATGGAATTTTAGATTCTCCCTGACTGTCTAGTTTTTTTATTTTGGTGATTGTTAGTTATCAAAGATGATCTTGTTTAAAAATGTATCATTATCTTTTCTACGTACTTTATATTTAGTGTTACTCATTTAAGTTTACACTGAAATATATATAGAGGAATTAACAGAGGAAACACTGCCATGTGGGAGAATACAGTGAGGATCCCCAAGGTCAGGAAGGATCAGCTGAATCTCGCAGGTTGTTGTCCCTCGGGTCCAGCTCTCTCAGGTGTGCGGGTTTAGAGCCGAGAACTGACACTATAACGCTTCACAGTGTCGCTTTGAGAGGTTACATCCATTCAGCCTAGACAATGGACCAAAACAATATGGTCACACACAATACAGTGTCAGGTGCAGCGTGTCGATTGATACTATCAGCAAGACTTTTCACAGAAAAAAATGAAGATTGAACACGTCCAGCTGACACGTCCAGCTCCTCTTCTGAAGTCAGTAACACAGGGACCAGAGGTGACCACAGTCCAGCTGACAGTTTGGCTTTTGAGAGACTTCCTGAGCTCAGGTAGCTTTGGATCTCCTCCACTAGAGAATGGTCTTTTAGTTCATTCAGACAGTGGTACAGATTGATTCACCTTTCTGGAGGGATTCTCCCTGATCTTCTCCTTGACGTACTTGACTGCTTCCTCATTGCTTTTGCCAGTTGCCTCCTTTTTGTTTTCAGAAGGCCTCGTAAGTGAGTCTGATTTAGACTCCAGTGTGAGGCTGAGAAAGAGGAGGAGGAACAGGTTCAGGTGCCCGTTCTCACTCTGTAAGGCCTTGTCCACAGCACTATTTATGGAGGACGGTTTCTTTAGACATCTGATGTGTTCTGCTGGTGGTTTCTTGTTCAACCAAAACATTGACATTGTTGTTTTGGAATCTGATAGACACACAGTGAGCTCTAAAAGTGTTGAGACATTGACACATGTTGTTGTTGTTTTTGTACTCCAGTACTTTGGATTTGAAATGATACAATGATGACGAGGTTAACGTGCAAACTGTCAGCTTTAATTTTCATCCATATTGGGTGAACCGTTAAGAAATGACAACACCTTTTGTACATAGTCCTGCATTTTAGGGGGCCAAAAGCATTGGGGCAAATTCACTTATATGTGTATTAAATTAGTAAAAAGTTATGTATTTGGTTCCATATTCATAGCACGCAATGACTACATCAAGTGTGTGACTACACATTTGTTAGAAGCATTTGCTGTTTGTTTAGGTTGTGTTTCAGATGATTTTGTGCACAATAGAAATGAATGGTAAATAATGTATTGTGTCATTTTGGAGTCACTTTTATTGTAAATAAGAATATAATATGTTTCTAAACACTTCTAATGTGGATGCTACCATGGTTACAGATAATCCTGAATGAATCGTGAATAATGATGAGTGAGAAAGTTACAGAGGCATAAATAGCATACCCCCCCCCCTAAAAATGTCTTGGGGGTATATATTTGTGCGTCTGCAACTTATTTCCTACTTATATGAGTGCACTCGTAACAACCTAAGCATTACAAAACATGTATTTGATCAAATAAGCCAGACGTTGCAAATAAGCCATTACATCTTTTGTTAACCAAATTCAACACTCTCTCATTGACCTCCATACAAAAAACTCCTCGCTTTGTGAGTGACAAATACGCCACCTGCTGAAGAAGATACATTTCAGGCCCAGCTATCTGTCCTGCTTCGCCTCTTCCTTTATGTCTCTGAAACCATTATTCGTTACCATTCCCTAAAAGATTATGTTGTTGCTACCTTAGTCCGGCTTACAACCCAAAGTGTTTTGAGATATGTTCGCCTTGGTTGGTATTATCACCGGAACAACTTAGTCCTTTTTGAACAGACTAAGAGGGATTTATCTATTTGACAAGTTCTCCGTACAAAAGAAATGAGGTATTTAATCGTTTACCAAATCTACTGTGGATATTTACCCGACACTTTGAATGAATGGAAACTAATGTTGATGTAGCCTATTGTAATTACAGTAGAGTCGCCATTTAAACTTTAAATACATCAGGAGCATGTTGTGATAGCTAGTAATTCAAACTAGAAAAATGTAATTTCCTGAAGAAAAATGGTGTGCTTGCTTGTAATCAAAGTATTTTTCATGATAGTGTTATGTAGTGGGCAGTGTCGTGTTAGCGCACAGTTAGGCAAACATATTGACAGGATACACTTCCACACTCCATCCCCCAGGGGCAGCAGCAACCTTGTCCAGATGCTGAGCCTTGTTGATAAGCACATCAGGTGCTGCCAATGAAGGTGATGGTCAGTCAGAGTAGCAGCTGGTAAGCTGTAAGGCTGCTTGGTTTGTTTTGGTGGCCATGAGGCCTTTCGTTTGTTTTTGTCTTTAGTTTGGGGCATTCCTTTTGTATTTTTCCTTTTTGTACATATACTGTATTATCTCCCTGGGCACATACACTGATTTCTCACATAGATGCACATCTTAAATGAGGTTACTGATCAGTTAACTAGGCCTAAGACCCCTAGACAAAGTGAGTGCAACATTATCTGTAGGCTAATTATTGGGATCCGTAACAGACAGAAGGTGCAGTAGTAGTAACTATTGGTGACTGTAGAAGTAGCAGTTACAGATGTGACTAGGTCATTCACAGTAGTAGCAATGAAGGAAAAAGTCTCGGCACACTAAGATGTACAATTCAGACAGAACAACACCCGTGGGTTAAATTGGTTTTGCTACATGGTATGATACAGAGGAGATGTTAGAAACCAGTTGTTCATCCCCCCCCTAATGGTTAAGGAGTGGGGGAATCTGATCCTAGATCAGTGTTTAAGGGCAAGTTCTACACTTCCTAGGAAAGGACAGTAAAGAATGATAACAGACACCTGACCTTTGGCCCCACAGGTCCAAGGTGACCCTCTGAGCCTGGATGCCCAACCGACCCAGGTGGACCCGTCTCTCCTGCACAACCCCTTTCTCCCTGTGTGTGTGTGTGTGTGTGTGTGTGTGTGTGTGTGTGTGTGTGTGTGTGTGTGTGTGTGTGTGTGTGTGTGTGTGTGTGTGTGTGTGTGTGTGTGTGTGTGTGCGTGCGTGTGTGTAGATCATGGAGAGAAATAACAGTGATCATGAGGCATAAATAATGTAGTATTAAATTGATTGATTCTAAATCAATACAGTCTCAAAGCTGTGTGCTGGTGTTCTGGTTACCTTGTTGCCTTTGACTCCTTCACAGTGACACATGGACTTCCCAGTACACGCACACTAGAAAAAAACAACACACACTCATTATAGCTGGCAAATGTTTCTAAAAACCCAGCACAGAAACACCTTCAGCGGAGAAACAATGATGAACTCAATATCCATTCAGTTAGACGTAAAACCACATTTTTCAAAGTTAAAAGTATGACTGTGTAGCTCAAACAAAATAAATTGAGGTAGATTTGCAGAAAACCCTTCAATAGAATAAAATAAACCGAAACATATTTCAAACAAATGTAGCATTGTTTGTGAGCTCTGCAAACAATGTGTCCACTCCGAGAAAAATTGAATGGTAAATAATGTGATTGAAATGAATGAATGAATTAACATAAATGACCAATGTAACCTCTATGTTCTAGATATCTAGTAATGTTATTAGGAAATAATAAGGATTAAACAGTAAATGAATTACTGGAGAGATGTTTAGCAGGAAATTGATAAATATTTAACAAACAAAGGGCAAATACATTTAAATAATGAAACATGTAAGTAATGAAACAATGAATGCGCCCAAATTGGTGGGAGGTGGAGAGTGCATAACAACCCTACATATAACAGCCCTACATAGCAACAAGCAGATGAAGACCTTGTCTGGCCTATAGAATTGGGAATACTAGAATGCACATTAACCTTCTTATGATGGGATATTCTACTGGATATTCTACTGTATCTTAGTCGATGCTGCTCATCCATATATTTATATATTCTTAATTCCATTCCTTTACTTAGATGTGTGTGTATTGGGTATATGTTGTGAAATTGTTAGATATTACTGCACTGTCGGAGCTAGAAACACAAAGCATTTCGCTACACCCGCAATAACATCTGCTAAACACGTTTATGTGACCAATAAAGTTTGATTTGATAAAGGTCAGAGTCAACCGGTGCTGTAAAATAATGAATTTGAAGAATTTATTTGAAGAATTTATCTGCACTGCATGTTTGAAATGTATTATTATTTTGGATTATTTTTTACCCCCTTTTATCTCCCCAATTGTTAGTAGTTACAGTCTTGTCTCATTGCTGGCAACCCCCGTACGGACTTGGGAGAGGCGAAGGTCGAGAGCCATGCGTCCTCCGAAACACAACCCAACCAAGCCGCACTGCTTCTTGACACAATGCACATCCAACCCGGAAGCCAACCGCACCAATGTGTCAAGAGGAAACGCCGTACACCTGGTGACCTGGTCAGCGTGCACTGCGCCCAGCCCACCACAGGAGTCGCTAGTGCGTGATGAGACAAGGATATCCCTGCCGCCTAAAACCCTCCCTAACCCGGACGACGCTTGGCCAATTGTGCGCCGCCCTGTGGGACTCCCGGTCGCAGCCGGCTAAGACAGAGCCTGGGCTTGAACCCGGAATCTCTGCTGGCACAGCTAGCACTGCGATGCACTGCACCACCCGTGAGGCCCACTTTATGTTTGTTAGCCAGTTCTAGAGGAATGATTCCATACATTTTTCACATTAACTGCCAATATGCCAACATTCCATTCAAACAATGCAGTCAATCCACAGTCATTCAGTTGATGACAGGACTTGGACAAGTTGTAAATACAACAAACACTGATATTGTATCATTTAATACCACTCACAGCTTTCCAAGACAACAAAAATTGAGACATTTATGGTCTGTTTACATATTTATACTGTACAGAAAATGTGTATAATACCCATATAAGTATGTATTTACAATTATATTTTTTTTAAATGTATTAGGTTGACAATAATTCTATTACACAAGTTCTGATATGTCATATGCCTTTTTAGAGTAGAGGCCTCTACTGCAATTCATTACAATTAGACTGTTTGGATTTCTCCCAGACCAATATGGCTGCCATTTTCAACCCATTCTGGAACTTTCAGGGTTTAATTTAATAGGTTCTCTATGGTCTGGCCAGACCTCTAGTCCTCACTTCACCACTCAGGCCTAAATAACTAAGTATCAGAGGAAAGCAAGTCAAGATATTTTTGCTTTTCTACTGTATGTAGGCTACTTCTTATTAAGTGCCCTGTTTATATAGATACTTTTCATTTATTTTTTACTTATCTACTTTTTACTTAACACTTATAATTTTTGTTAAACTGCATTGTTGGTTAAGGGCTTGTAAGTAACCATTTCACTGTAAGGTCTACTACACCTGTTGTATTCAGCATTTCACTGTGAGGTCTACTACACCTGTTGTATTCAGCATTTCACTGTGAGGTCTACTACACCTGTTGTATTCAGCATTTCACTGTGAGGTCTACTACACCTGTTGTATTCGGTGCATAAGATAAATACAATTTGATTTGAATTTCCTAATGATTACTTTTGTTCCTGCCCTGATACAGCTAAGTGATCAATTGAATTGTGTATTAATTGCTGGGCTGGGACTATTTTTTATTTTATTTGACTGTTATTTAACTAGGCAAGTAAGTTAAGAACAAATTCTTATTTTAAATGACGGCCTAGGAACAGTGGGTTAACTGCCTGTTCAGGGGGCAGAAGGACATATTTGTACTTTGTCAGCTCGGGGATTTGAACTTGTGACCTTCCAGTTACTAGTCCAACGCTCTAACCACTAGGCTACCCTGCCACCCCAATAAAAGCCTGCAACCATGTAGCTGTACAGGGCCTGGTTTGGCCACAACTTGTTCAGTTGGAAATGATGTTCAATGATGATGTTCAGTACAAGGTTTATCTGTCATGATCATAAGTGTCCAATATATGGCTGAAGTGTATCTAGTCAAGTTTCAAGTTTTAATGTCACGTGCACAGGTACAAGGAAATGCCTTTCTTGCAAGCTTTAATCTCTCTCTCGTTCTCTCTCTTTCTCACACGCACAAATGTGACCTTGTGTCTTAGGAAACATCTTTCTTTGGAGAAAACAAGACTAGGAGAATAATGATCTAGTGCTGCTTCCCACGGGAAAAGGTAATGTGTAAGATACGACATGCTATCATAGCCCATTCGTTGGCCCACAACAACGGTAATAATAATTGCGACCCACTTGGCACAGACATCAGTTCAAATCAAATCAAATCAAATGTATTTATATAGCCCTTCGTACATCAGCTGATATCTCAAAGTGCTGAACAGAAACCCAGCCTAAAACCCCAAACAGAAAGCAATGCAGGTGTAGAAGCACAGTGGCTAGGAAAAACTTCCTAGAAAGGAGTTTCAGTTCAATGTCTAGTTTTAATTCACATTTGGCTGCTGTCAACTTACGTGAATTCAACGTGAAATCAAGAATTCACCATGCTATTGGATTTAGGTCAAAAGAGAGTGAATTCCCTTACACTGAGGACTTTAAAAAAAAAATCCAATCATTTTTCCATGTTGATTCAACCAGTTTTTGGCCAGTGGGTTTCCCTTGACTTCCATGATCAACAGATAATATGTTGAGTTACCTATTACATCATTTAGGTGACCTAACTTTAGGTGAACCCCCTCCACAGTATCTGCTGGAGCCTGGCAGTGTGATGGCAGACAGAATCATTTTACCATAGCTGTGAGAAGTAGTTTCGGGGTTGGGGTGCTGCGTTTGTAAAAAAATGTTTCGGGAATTTTATTTTCAGGGGTGGTGCTGAAAAAATATATTTGCCCACACTACAGACGCTACATCGTTCCAGATGCTATTTCGGTCCGCTAATACAGCACTATTAAACACCCAGTGCACAACTTTAGTGAAAAAAAAATAGTTTTCACCAAAAAATGTTTCTTTATTCAGATTTTCCGGCACACTTACTTCCCGCGGCTATGCATTTTACAGATACCATATGGCTACAGACACTAAATGGCTACAGACACTATATGGCTACAGACGATGTATGGCTACAGACGCTATATGGCTACAGACACTATATGGCTACAGACACTATCGTTCCAGACACGATGTGGCTACAGACGCTGTATGGCTACAGACACTATATGGCTACAGATGCTATTGTTCCAGACACTATTTCTACAGACAGTATATCGTTCCAGACACTATTTCTACAGACACTATATCGTTCCAGACACTATATCGTTCCAGACACTATTTCTACAGACACTATATCGTTCCAGACACTATTTCTACAGACACTATATCGTTCCAGACACTATATCGTTCCAGACACTATTTCTACAGACACTATATCGTTCCAGACACTATATTGCTACAGACACTATATTGTTCCAGACACTATATCGTTCCAGACACTATATGGCTACAGACACTATTTCTACAGACACTATATCGTTCCAGACACTATATCGTTCCAGACACTATTTCTACAGACACTATATCGTTCCAGACACTATATCGTTCCAGACACTATTTCTACAGACACTATATCGTTCCAGACACTATATTGCTACAGACACTATATTGTTCCAGACACTATATCGTTCCAGACACTATATGGCTACAGACACTATATGGCTACAGACACTATATTGTTCCAGACACTATATGGCGACAGACACTATATGGCTACAGATGCTATATGGCTACATACACTATATGGCTACAGATGCTATATGGCTACAGACACTATATGGCTACAGACACTATATGGCTACAGACACTATATGGCTACAGACACTATATGGCTACAGACACTATATGGCTACAGACACTATATGGCTATGCTTTTCACCATATGCTCCTATGAGGCTTTTCACCGTGAACACGTTTTATATTCATTGATGATTTGCTGCTTTAGTGTCTATCTGTCCTTGTTGTGTTTTTATTGTGAATGTATTGGTGATGTAAGTATTTGCTGGTGCAATCAAATATCCCCTCTGGTGGACTAATAAAGTACTATCTGATCTCCTTCAGGATAATGTCCCATCTGACCCCGAAGTGTCCAATGACCACTGGAGGAAGACTAAAAACAGGAGGTCTTCCTGGTCAGGTCAGATGGTCAGGAATAAATCCTGGCCCTACAGGTCTGCTGTATAGGAATAAATCCTGACCCTACAGGTCAGATGGTCAGGAATAAATCCTGGCCCTACAGGTCAGATGGTCAGGAATAAATCCTGGTTCTACAGGTCTGGTGTATAGGAATAAATCCTGGTTCTACAGGTCAGATGGTCAGGAATAAATCCTGGTTCTACAGGTCAGATGGTCAGGAATAAATCCTGGTTCTACAGGTCTGGTGTTATAGGAATAAATCCTGGTTCAACAGGTCTGGTGTTATAGGAATAAATCCTGGTTCTACAGGTCTGGTGTTATAGGAATAAATCCTGGCCCTATAGGTCAGATGGTCAGGAATACATCCTGGCCCTACAGGTCTGCTGTACAATGTCTAGATAAATCCAATATCTAACTCTGAATATCTCATAAGGGGTTTTCAAACATGTTGTAGCATCATGATGACTGTACAGGTTAAAGTGGAAGAATGGAATGGGGAGTTCCAAAGTTTGGACATTCTTCAGTATGAAAGCACAATATTAGCAGTAGCCTCCTCTCCCCACCCCTCCCCTCATTTCATGTGCTGTCCTTGGCCTTGGACCTGGATTCAAATATTTTGTTTTCAGTCAAATACTTTTGCTGCACCTGACTGAGCTGAAATTGTGCCAAAAGTATAAACACTTCCCATCTGGCACTCCAGGCTACAGACACTATATGGCTACAGACACCAAATGGCTACATACACTATATGGCTACAAACACTATATGGTTACAGACACTATATGGCTCCAGACACTATATGGTTCCAGACACTATATGGCTACAGACACTATATGGCTACAGACACTATGTGGCTATAGACGCTATATGGCTACAGACACTGTATGGCTACAGACACTGTATGGCTACAGACACTGTATGGCTACAGACACTATATGGCTACAGACACTGTATGGCTACAGACACTATATGGTTCCAGACACTATATGGCTACAGACACTATATGGCTACAGTCACTATATGGTTCCAGACACTATATGGCTACAGACACTATATGGCTACAGACACTATATGGCTACAGACACTATATGGTTCCAGACACTATATGGCTACAGACACTATATGGCTAAAGACACTATATGGCTACAGACACTATATGGCTACAGACACTATATGGCTACAGACACTATATGGTTCCAGACACTATATGGCTACAGACACTGTATGGCTACAGACGCTATATGGCTACAGACGCTATATGGCTACAGACGCTATATGGCTACAGACGCTATATGGCTACAGCCGCTATATGGCTACAGACGCTGTATGGCTACAGACACTGTATGGCTACAGACACTATATGGTTCCAGACACTATATGGCTACAGACACTATATGGCTACAGACACTATATGGCTACAGACACTATATGGCTACAGACACTATATGGCTACAGACACTATATGGTTCCAGACACTATATGGCTACAGACACTGTATGGCTACAGACACTATATGGCTACAGACACTATATGGCTACAGACACTATATGGTTCCAGACACTATATGGCTACAGACACTGTATGGTTCCAGACACTATATGGCTACAGACACTATATGGCTACAGATGCTATATGGCTACAGACACTATATGGCTACAGACACTATATGGCTACAGACACTATATGGCTACAGACACTATATGGCTACAGACACTATATGGCTACAGACACTATATGGTTCCAGACACTATATGGCTACAGACACTGTATGGCTACAGACACTATAGGGCTACAGACGCTATATGGCTAAAGATGCTATATGGCTACAGACGCTATATGGCTACAGACACTGTATGGCTACAGACACTATATGGCTACAGACACTATATGGCTACAGACACTATATGGCTACAGACACTGTATGGCTACAGACACTATATGGCTACAGACGCTATATGGCTACAGACACTATATGGCTACAGACACTATATGGCTACAGACACTGTATGGCTACAGACACTATATGGCTACAGACACTATATGGCTACAGACACTATATGGCTACAGATGCTATATGGCTACAGACACTATATGGCTACAGACACTATATGGCTACAGACACTATATGGCTACAGACACTATATGGTTCCAGATGCTATATGGCTACAGACACTATATGGCTACAGACACTATATGGCTACAAACACTATATGGCTACAGACACTATATGGTTCCAGATGCTATATGGCTATAGACACTATATGGCTACAGACACTATATGGCTACAGACACTATATGGCTACAGGCTACAGACACTATATGGCTACAGACACTATATGGCTATATGGCTACAGACGCTATATGGCTACAGACGCTATATGGCTACAGACGCTATATGGCTACAGACACTATATGGCAACAGACACTATATGGCTACAAACACTATATGGCTACAGACACTATATGGCTACAGACACTATATGGCTACAGACACTATATGGCTACAAACACTATATGGCTACAGACACTATATTGCTACAGACACTATATGGCTACAGACACTATATGGCTACAGACACTATATGGCTACAGACACTATATGGCTACAGACACTATATGGCTACAGACACTATATGGCTACAGACACTATATGGCTACAGACACTATATGGCTACAGACACTATATGGCTACAGACACTATATGGCTACAGACACTATATGGCTACAGACACTATATGGCTACAGACACTATATGGCTACAGACACTATATGGCTACAGACACTATATGGCTACAGACACTATATGGCTATGCTTTTCACCATATGCTCCTATGAGGCTTTTCACCGTGAACACGTTTTATATTCATTGATGATTTGCTGCTTTAGTGTCTATCTGTCCTTGTTGTGTTTTTATTGTGAATGTATTGGTGATGTAAGTATTTGCTGGTGCAATCAAATATCCCCTCTGGTGGACTAATAAAGTACTATCTGATCTCCTTCAGGATAATGTCCCATCTCACCCCAGAGGTCTTCCTGGTCATGTCAGATGGCCAGGAATAAATCCTGGCCCTACAAGTCTGCTGTTCAGGAATAAATCCTGGCCCTACAAGTTTGCTGTTCAGGAATAAATCCTGGCCCTACAAGTTTGCTGTTCAGGAATAAATCCTGGCCCTACAGGTCTGCTGTATAATGTCTAGATAAATCCAATATCTAGCTCTGAATATCTCATAAGGGGTTTTCAAACATGTTGTAGTTTCATGATGAGTCTACAGGTTAAAGTAGTATTCGCAGCAGACTCCTCTCCCCATTCTTCCCCTCCGTTCAGGTGTTGTCCTTGACCTCGGACCTTGATTCTAATTGTGTTTGTTGTCAATCAAATACTTTTGCTGCACATGTTACGTCTGCTCCCGCTCCCCCTCTCTGGTGCTCAATGTCGCCAGGCTGCTTATCATTACGCACACCTGTCACCATCGTTACGCGCATCTGGGCTTCATCAGACTCGCCTGGACTCCATCACATTATTAATTACCTCCCCTATATTTGTCACTTCCTCAGTTTCTTTCCCGAGTCAGCATTAATGTTGTTATGTGTTCCTTGTCCAGACGCTGGTCGTGTTTTGTTTCCTGTCTGCCTATTCATTAAATATTCACTCCCTATACTTGCTTCTCGCCTCCCAGCGTTTGTCCTTACAGCACAAGACAGAGCTGAAATTGTCCTAAAAGTATAAACACTTGCCATCTGACACTCCAGTCAGGCATCCTTGTCTGCACCTACATTGTAAACTTTCATTCACACAATAGGCTAGGTTGTAGCAACCTCATGATTGGTATAAGGAACATTTGAGTATCATGTAGTAGCCTATACCTATTGATGTTCCATTGAACTGGGTGAATGAAATATGAATGAGTCACCCAATATGATCTAATAGAAATAAGGCCATGCTCATGAAAAAATGTAAATGTTATCTCATCTCATCAAACGGCATCGACCGCCACTGCGTGATGAAGTTAAGACCCTATGCCTGCTCCCTAACAAAGTGTAGTGAGGAGAGGAAAGAGAATAAACGTGGATAGAAAAAGCGCGTGCTCTCTTTCAAACTGACCCCTTTTTTTAATATGACAGTGGTTCCACACGTTCTTGTGACACAAGTTGTGTGGGAAAAATATTTGTTCTATTTTTTTTCTGTTACATTTCATTAAATTCTTACTATTAAATATGTGTGTTGACTGTGATCGGGTAGGTGTGTCTTGTCTGTTTAATTAACAAAATAACCAACTATTGAATTTCATGGCTGCACAGACCCCTAACATAGGTCTAATAAACTCAAAATATGCTCTTCTATTCTTTTGAAAATACATTTTATTAGTTTAAAAATGTTTCTTAGGACCTGCTTAAACAAATGAATAACACATTTATTTTTGATGGTGTATATTCTCAATGGAGTTATTAAAATAGATGCCCACTCAGATCTGTACACTCGTCCTCGGCATGCCGGCATGGTACATTATAAAAGGTGTATGGTAAAAATGGGCATGTTTGTAAGCGGGTCATATAAACATTGGCAAGTTTTTTATACAGGCAAAATACTATAAATCCTTTGTGAAAGCAGTATACTGTAAGTGTCCCCCATACTCAGACTAAACACACGCATACTGTACCATCCTCCTTCCTGTGTTCCCCAAAAGGCACTTGTTGACCCCCTCAAACTTGACCTAGTATGGACAGGTGAAAACACTCAAGTCCCAATGTATTTATGGCACCACAAACAAACACACTGAGACTCGCATACGTCTGTTTACCGGCCCATCCACACGATGGACGCTGTTTGCACATCAACACAAACATCGTGGACCACCGGTGTATAAACATGACGTTTTCAAGCCAGATCAAGACATTAAGTACAGTGTGTTCATCTTTAATAGCTTTTATCAGATTGTATGTTTGTGAGACGCTGACTTACTTTACATGAAAGGAAATTTACTAGAACGTTGGGAAGTGAAGTGAGTTACGCCAAACATCCACTCCAAACATAGCCACACAGCAAATGATCCAGTCTTGAATCAACACAGTGTTAAATGTAATACTGGTCCTGTGTCCATATGGGCCCACACTTTTCAGTGTTCAATGAACACACCACTTAGTGTAAAGCCTTATTTGCATTTTTCTCAGAGTGCCTTGCCGTTGTTAGTGACAGAGACATGGTTGTTGCAATCCTCCATTTTCCATCGTGTGGCCTTCGCCAAGTGAGATCCTAAGCAAATATAAATATTGTTAAAATATAATTCTACCTTAACCATCTAAACGGGAACAACTATTTCAGTAACAGATGCAATAAGCCCAAGAAACAGAAAAATGTATGTTATTTACACTACCGGTCAAAAGTTTTAGAACACCTACTCATTCAAGGGCTTTTCTTTATTTTACTATTTTCTACATTGTAGAAAAATAGTGAAGACATACAAACTATGAAATAACACATGGAATCATGTAGTAACCAAAAAGAAATGTCAAACAAATCAAAACATATTTTAGATTTTAGATTCTTCAAAGTAGCAACCCTCTGCCTTAATTAATGACAGCTTTGCACAGTCTTGGAATTCTCTCAACCAGCTTCATGAGGTAGTCACCTGGAATGCATTTCAATAAACAGGTGTGTCTTGTGAATTTGTGGAATTTCTTTCCTTTTTAATGTGTTTGAGCCAATCAGTTGTGTTGTCACAAGGTAGGGGGGGTATACAGAAGATAGCCCTATTTGGTTAAGGACCAGGTCGATATTATGGCAGTTCAAATAAGCAAAGAGAAATGACAGTCCATCATTACTTTAAGACATGGAGGTCAGTCAATACGGAAAATTTCAAGAACTTCAAAAGTTTCTTCATGTGCAGTCGCAATAACCATCAAGCGCTATGATGAAACTGGCTCTCATGAGGACCGCCACAGGAAAGGAAGACCGAGAGTTACCTCTGCTGCAGAGGATAAGTTCATTAGAGTTACCAGCCTCAGAAATAGGCAATTAACTGCATCTCAGATTACAGCCCAAATAAAATATTTTGGGATTTGTTCAAAACTTTTTTGGTTACTTCGTGATTCCATATGTGATATTTTATAGTTTTGATGTCTTCACTATTATTCTAAAATGTAGAAAATAGTACAAATAAAGAAAAACCCTTGAATGAGTAGGTGTTCTAAAACTTTTGACCGGTAAAGATTTGATCCTGTAAATATTTTTCTGAAGCTATGGTAAAACGTCTTGTTCAAATACTGTATATCACCAAATCATTTGACTGTTTCTGAAAGGTGTTCTACGATATATGAATAAGAATGACAGCAATTGACAAACACCTGAATATTTTTGGCCACCGTGCAACGTTAGAACCCCAATTCAGAGGGTCACATTTTGAATGCAGTATATATTGTAAAGGATTATTGAATTTTTCATAGATATTTCATAAGACCTACATAGATGCTTCATAAATCATTATTTCTTAGGGTGACAGGTCTTTATTTATCTTAGGGTGACAGGTCTTCATCAACTGGTTATTTTCCAAATCCTAATATGACATTTGCTTATAAATTATTAATAAAACATCTATGTAGGCTTTATTAAGAGTGTATGAAAGCTTAATAAGAAATGTGTTTTATGACCATTCTGATCATAAATGACCTACTGAGGTACACGAGGCCTTGCTGTCAGGTTTGGGGTCAGTTCCATTCCAATATAATCATTTCAGGGGATGAATTTAAATTCATGTGGATGTAAAAAAAATATATATATAGAATTTCATTTGACCCCAGTCCTGTTTACAAGAGAAAACACCAGTCTACTTCACACCTGACACTCATAGGGCATGTTTCCCAGACACGATATTACGTCTAAATCTAGTCCTGGACTAATTAGCAGTCTCCATTAAACATGATTTTCAGTCCAGGACTAGGCCTAATCTGTTTCTGGGAAACCGGCCCATAGAGCCTGGTAGCCTACTAAACCTTCTGGCCTATATAGCCTGGTAGTCCTACTAAACCTTCTGCCCTATATAGCCTGGTAGCCTACTAAACCTTCTGGCCCATATAGCCTGGTAGCCTACTAAACCTTGTGGCCCATATAGCCTGGTAGCCTACTAAACCTTCTGCCCTATATAGCCTGGTAGCCTACTAAACCTTCTGCCCTATATAGCCTGGTAGCAGAACAAAACCTTATGGCCCATCTAGCCTGATAGACTGCTAATCCGTCTGGCCCATAGAGCCTGGTAGCCTACTAAACATTCTGGCCTATATAGCCTGGTAGCCTATTAAACCTTCTGGCCAATTGAGCCTGGTAGCCTACTAAACCCTCTGGCCTATATAGCCTGGTAGCCTGCTAAACCTTCTGGCCAATTGAGTCTGGTAGCCTACTAAACCTTATGGCCCATATAGCCTGGTAGCCTACTAAACCTTCTGGCCCATAGAGCCTGGTAGACTACGAAACCTTCTGGCCCATATAGCCTGGTAGCCTGCTGAACCTTGTGGCCTACATAGCCTGGTAGCCTGCTAAACCTTCTGGCCTATAGAGCCTGGTAGCCTACTATACCTTATGGCCCATATAGCCTGGTAGCCTGCTAAACCTTATGTTGTAGGCCTACACCTGGCCAGGGTATCTGGCACTATAGGATAGGCATCCTAGAAGGCTACAATGCGTAGTCTGGTTCCAGGTAGAACCCTTTTTGGTTCCTGGTAGAGCCATTTTGCGTTCCATGTTGAACCCTCTGTGGAAAGATTTCTACATGGAACCCAAAACGGTTCTACTTGGAAGCAAAAGGGGTCTACCTGGAACCCACAAGGGTTCTTTAAAGGGTTCTGCTATGGGGACAGCCGAAGAACCCTTTTTTTGGGGGTTATTAGATAGAAAAAAATGTACTAAGAATGTCTCCCAAAGGCCCAATACACAAATTGCATACAGCATGATACAGCTGCCTGTGAATAAATGAATGAATCGATACAGCAAATATCTAAAGTTAAGTATAGGACAGACATAGGCCAAACTATTATCACACACGAAAAGCAAGTCCCACAGTCTACTTCATAGGCTAGCACATGGTCAATCCGGGATCCTTGGGATGTCCCTACGCTTAACCCTAACATTAACCCATACCTTAACCCTAACCTTAACCTTTACCTGAACCTAACCCTTGCCTTAACCATTTTACATGTAAACTTCAATGGGGTAGGGCCATCCCATGATTCCCGGATAACGTGGACCTATGTTAAAGACAACAGGTTATGCAGGACTCATATAGGCTAAATCTGTGAACCCGTTTAATTTTCATGTAGCCTACATTTCCCTATAAAGATTTGTCCATAAGCATTCCTCACAGCCTTCCTTTGCATGAACACTCAGTGAAAAAAAATCATGTATTTTTAAAAGGGTATGATGCTTACATCCTTCGCCTCAGTTCTTCGCAGCATCACCCCCAAAGCAAAACAAAGCAACGCAGTCCTCATCTTGAAGATGATCTTCCCGCCACTATTGGATTTAGCAAAATCGCGTGCTCCTCTCCTCTATCTCCTGCAACATTACAAGCAGCCGGGCCCGACACCTGTGTGCGCGGCAAGCGACAGGTGCGTCAGTGCGGTTGGGGGAGCGTGTACCCACTAGTATTCTGTCAGCAGCACACACGGTGACGTCACGTTCGTATGGAAATGAGGAAAAACATTCAAAATAACAGCCCGTATTTTAAAACATTGCAATGTAAATAACTAATTGAAAAGATATGGAACAAATAAAAAAAACTATGCTTTCAAAAAATATATAAATTAGAAAAAAATACTATGTTGACCCTGGTATGTTGAGAATATTGGCTTTTCCACCTGTCTCAGTTAAAGTGTCATGGGAAATATTCAGTAGGGTCTCTACTAACCAAATATTGTGATTTTCTAGGGAGACTGTGTAACACGGCTTGCTGCTGGCTTTGGACTGTCACCGGACAAATCTTCAAATTTCCCGAAAAAATGTAATTACTACATTTTCCCCCAATTGTCGCACGAATGCAATTCCACAAAATACACAACATGTCCAGCAGCAGATTGGCCATAATAAGATATCACTTTATCCAGACAGGTTGTAGCATAGAAGACTTTATCCTAGTGTATATGTTTCACACAGTCGCCATAAATTCAAAGCACACGCATAATTGACACTGCCGGACGGGACACGAGACCCAAATGCAGTTTCAAGGTCTCATCAGAAGTGAACATTCGTTCCCGGTCCGACCCAAACCCGGTGAGTTGAAGCCCGAGCCCAGGCCTGGTTCTACACTACAGAAATCAATTGAGTCCGAACCCGAAAAAAAGCCAGATTTCTAGAAAACAGTAGGTTATATTGATTTATATTGATGTTGAGAACAACAAGGGAGATGTGGGTGGCAGCGGAGTGAGAAGACGAGGAAACAGCCATTGGGCCTAGAAAAAGCACAGAGGGGAAAACTCACATTACCTATGTCATATACAACCATATACCATACTAATTTAAAGTAATAGTCTTGTGTAGTCGGTCGCCTAGATTATAATTTCAGCACCGTTTTGATTGGGACAGTACCATCGCGCTGCTTTGAGACAAGCCTGGGGGACTCTAGATAAATCAATCATGGTCAGATCTTTGCTTTCAATGAATCTCCGTTTGGATATTTGGTAACAATTGGGCTGTGGAAACGTTAGCAAAGTTGAGTTCAGTTTAATGATCATCTTTATTCTAGTTTTCTAGCATTTTATACAAGTGGATTTTGCTCTTCACCACCGTAGTAGCCTTGGTTACATGCAATAATGTAGCATACAATTACTATTTATCTGCTTACTGTTGTAGTAGTCTTATATAGAACGTAGGCTATTTTCCTATTGTCCCAATCCCACTGAAACCCATCATACTGACTGACTCATGTCTCGCATGAAAATTCCTAACTTTATTCTGTAATCCATAGGCTGCACCATCAAAGCACGTCTCACCTATGCATGTCAAATTACCGCTATAACATTTCGCCTGCTTCACTGTGTAGCCTTGTATTTGCTGCACATATGAGAGCTTCAGCATACAATGTGTCATTTACAAACGGTATGAGAGTACATATGGAACCGTTCCGTAACTACAGACGCTGGGAGACGGGAAGGAAGTACAGGATGAGGATTTAATAATAAATACACGTGACACTAAACCAGATCAACGTCCGGACAAGAGAAACAAAACAACATCAATGCAGACACCGGAATGAAACGGAGGAAGTGACAGATATAAGGGAGGCAATCAATGACCTGATGGAGTCCAGGTGAGTCCGATGAAGCGCTGGCGCGTAACGACAGTGACAGGTGTGCGTAACTGAGAAGGGGAGCAGGAGTAGACGTGACAACAAACTAATATTTTTTTTAAACAGAGTTGGTCTCGGTTAAGATACCTTGATATTTAAACAATTTCCACCCTTCACCTATTCGTTATTCATGAGCTGATCTGCTATCTGTTTAATCCTCAACTAGCTAATTTATTTGTTTTCTCATCTAACACCGAACAGAAACATTTAACATGCAATAATGTAGCCTAAGACTATTATTTATCTGCTGACTGTTGTAGTAGTCTCATATAGCCTTTCGTAAGCTATTTTCCTATTGTCCCAATCCCACTGGAATGACTCCTGACTCCTGTCTCGCATGAACATTCCTAACTTTATTCTGTAATGTATACACTGGACTATCAAAGCTCGTCTCACCAATGCGTGTCAAAATACCGCTATAACATTTTCCCCTGCTTCTCTGCGCTGTCTCGCATTGCTGCCCATATGAGAGCTTCACCAGATAATGTGTCATCTACAAACGGTATGAGAGTACATATGGATATTATTTTTAAACAGAGTTGGTCCGGGTTAAGATACCTTGTTATTTTCACTATTCACCTCCCCGTTATTCATGAGCTGATCTGCTATCTGTATAATCGTCAACTCGATTTTGCAAAATGGGAGATATTCTATATATATATATATATATATGTAAAACACAAGGAATTACTCAAAAGAGACTGCAAAACTTAAATGGGTATCGTGCTGGGCAACGGGTTTAATACAGAGTACTAGTGACTCTTTTACTAAAAACAACAATAAAATGACTAAAGCTTTCTAGATACCCTCCAACGAATAAATATATATATATATATATATATATGTGTGTGTATTTTTTCACTACAGATACAAACTTCTACATAGGAACAACAATTTACAGATGCTCACAAACAATAACTACATCTCATCTGGCCAGACCCGCATGCTCACACCCCCATCCATATTGTTTGCCACGTGGCCTTAAATTGAACCAGTTCGGTTTTTTTTTCGGTTGCCCATAATATTTAAATAATAAATCATTCGATTTTTTCCATTGCGTTAATGATGGCGGATTGATTGAGTGCCAAGTATTTAGTACAGCCTACGTTTTTTCAAGATGAGTGATGAGAAGAGAATCGTCCAGCCCATTGGGTATCTCACTACACCCTCATATGCCATGTCTTGAAATATGCTAACAAACGGATTATAAGGTAAATTTACAATGTAACACTTCTGACAGAAAATGTTCTAGCTCCGCCCATAACGTTGTGACTTTATAGGATTCCCAAAAGGCATGGATATTTGAGTCATTACTAGTTTTACACTTAAGACATTACTCCGCCATTGTGCTCTAGAATTTGTGAATTTCTATACATTCAAATTAAGCATACGTTTTCGTTAATTGTAATTTCAACAGTTATGCTTCAACTTTCCCAGCATCTTGTGCCAACATAAGTTATTTTGTAAGTCGTATATCTTCCCACTCATATAAACATAATTTTCTGACTGAAATAAGATTCCTTCAATAGTCCTGTGTGTGTGTATCGGTGTCTGTATTGAGTAACTCCAATAACATACATATATATGTATTTTATTAAAAGTTTATTTATTGAAATATATCTAACAATAGCTTTCAACATGTGTAAACTTTCAAAAGAAATGCTGGTATAAATAATACAATATAAAATTATCCATATTATCCATCATTTATTTCAAAGGTGGTTGCAATGCTGTGAAAATCAGGTGTATTGCACTATATTCCAAAGTGTAGCATATCTTTGCAGGGAGACTTATTATTTTTTTAAAAAGGAGAATGGTAATCCTGTATCATCAGTTCATTAGTTATTTAATTCAGAAGATGGCCTGAAAAACGGAAAACGGAGAAACGGCAAATTTTTTGTTTTTAGTTTCTGAAAAAAAAAGAAATGTTTTCTAATTTATTGTGTCAGAATTGGACATGGAATAATGAAAAACAAAATTACAACAAAAAGTTTTCAAAGTACATGCCCCCTCATATAACATTCACATGGCTTAGGGTTTGTGCTTACAGCCTAGGTTGGCAGCACAAAGAATGTATTAGACTGTTTGAGCACAGATAAATCAAGGAGAGCGATCTTTCCCCCAGATGTTTAAATATGAAGTATCTGGTTGGAATTTCCCAGTGGCCGGCAGTGGGAGAGTATGGAGCGAGATGGAACTGGGCCGACATTCTGCTAATTTTCTCATCGATGAAACATTTGATCTCAGTGCAGTTTTCTGTTCCCAAAACAAGAATATGTTATGAATGGAGTGGACTAAGTTTTGTAGACTTTACCCTTTGCATTGTGTTGTTTAGAAGGAGTGCAAGGGTGAATTGAGTTATTGCAAACGTGCACATCTTGGGTTAGTTATACAAATCGTTGGTGTGAGTGTGACAGGATGATAAAATTACTAGTGTTAGCTAAAATGCAGAACTTAGCATGAAGTTAGCATGGCAATAGAACAAACTCAACAACAACTGAACAAAGTTGGCTAGCACTGGCTGGCTAGCTAGCACTGGCTGGCTAATTGCTGACTAGCTAGCAAGCTGGCTACTGATTAGCTAGTCGGCTGGCTAGCTATCCCTAACTGGCTACTGGCTATAGTTATACTAGCTAGTGGACATAAGAAAGTCCCTCAACATGCTACAAGATGAAGCTGCCCGGACAGAGCTACCTGCTGCAGAAAGGTGATATTTCTCCATTACTTTCTGTAGCTAACTTAGCTCGATCTTATGGCTGGCTGATGTGCTTATTGGCTGTGTAACGATGAACTACATCTACTGTAAATGGTAGCCTATCTGTTATTTTCCATACCTAACTCGTCTATTGTTTACACATAAAACAATTAAGCTATTGTGGGGTCACAGAGCCGCGCACAGAAGACGGACCTAGCAAATGGGGAAGGGAGGGGGAGGAAGGGGGAGGGGGGTGGAACCCTACCCCGCCCCACTAGGTAGCACAGAACAACACTTTAAGGGGCATTGCACTACTAATGGTGCTGACTAGGGAAACGTTCCCGCTGTTCTTAGCGCCAGTCTGCACGTTCAAACTAAAACAATGTAACTAATAATGGCGTGAAAAATGCCCCTTAGATATGAATTCAGAGGGCAGATATTATTAAATATTACATTTTATTTACAGTAGTGACGGACAGCTGGTGGCCTTTTGTAAACAGGTTTTCAAACACTTGTAGCCCGATTAGCAGTATAATCTAAGTGAGGACAATCGGCGATCTGCTGTATACTTCTGGCCTGTTTTAAGCTGAAAGTCAGACCTTTCCAGTACTCCTCACCCCGCCCCAAACTCCACCCTTAACACAGTTACCATTAAAAAATGAGCTGTTTATCTAAAAAGAAAATGTAAATAGCCTGTCACTGTGTTGGCGTCCTGTGTAATTAAATAGATAATTAAATAAAGGTTCAATAAATAAATATTTTTTTTAAATGATTGTGTACTGAAAATGTGAATGTGTTTTTGCAGAGAATACAACCATACCGATAACCATCCGTGGAGATCAGTGGACAAAGGGCTGGACAATGGGCCACACCGAAAAAAATGCATGGTTGCCAAGAAAGTGGTTAGTTTTGCTAGATTCTTAAAATGTATAAGTAGCATTTGTGTGTTGGAGTCGCTTTTAATTCTTAATTGATCTACCGTTTCTGTCATAGGCCATTGTAATCGATGGGGGCTCAGGGCGGTACCATTCTGCTCATCTGATGAAGGTGCACATGGATCAGATTCAAACTTTGAAGACCGATATTGAGTCCTTGAAGGCAGACCAGCAGAAAGAGAAACATTATCTGTTGCAGAGAAACGGGCGACAGCTGATGCATTAGTCCAGAGCCAGGCGGTATTGGCGGAGAGTCAGGTGGAGAATGGCTCGTTGAAGAGGGCGAGGAACGAGATGAAGTCACAATCCATGCCAGGCACATCTGTGAGCTCTGGAACTTCACCTCCGACAGGCAGAGTCAGCATACCTGGTGGGTTCGTTAGGTCATCGGTTTACCTTGACATTTCCATTTCTCTTCTGACAACAGAACTTGACCAAGTCAAATGTGGCTTATAAGTGAACCACTGGGTGTTCATCATTAATACTGTGTCTCAGAAGTTTCTGACTGCTGCAACCCGAAAAAGTATTAAAGAGTTATTGAGTACTTGAGGTCACCGAGAAAGCCTGGACATGGCCTGCTCTCCCTTATGTAAGGAATTAGGCACTTTCCCATGTTTACAACAGTATGTACTGTAGGCTATGTTTACTTGTCAGACAGCACAGTAGCCTAATAAACAAATGCAGGTGGTTTATATCTTCAAAATGCTATAAATGCTTTATTATCCAAATGTAAAAGCATATACTGTACAGTACTGTATTTCTTCATCAGCATCTTTATGCTTTCATTAATAAAATAATGATAAAAAATACTCTTCAAGATGCAGATGTTTATTTAGTTATGGATCCATAACGAATTACTCTGGGAATAAATATCACCGAATTACATAAATATTGGAACAAAGTTGTCTAATGAAGGTAACAAATTGTTGCTTACTGGAAAATACTCTTTCATGCACACACGGTCACGTTGTACAGCGCCATTATGGCTATTAGCAGGTAGCTGGACAATAGACTTGCCTAGAAGGAGGGTAGGGGGAGAATTCTATCGTCAAATATATTTCTTAGTTAAATTGGCTGTATCACAACTGGTCGTGATTGGTTGCAATTTCAGTTTAACTCTGCCTAGAAGGCCAGAACTCTGCCTAGAAGGCCAGCATCCCGGAGTTGCCTCTTCACTGTTGACATTGAGATGGGTGTTTTGCGGGCACTATTTAATGACGCTGCCAGACTTGTGAGGTGTCTGTTTCTCAAACTAGACACTCTAATGTACTTGTCCTCTTGCTCAGTTGTGCACCGGGGCCTCCCACTCCTCTTTCTATTCTGGTTAGAGCCAGTTTGCGCTGTTCTGTGAAGGGAGAAGTACACAGCGTTGAATGAGATCTTCAGTTTCTTGGCAATTTCTCGCATGGAATAGCCTTCATTTCTCAGAACAAGAATAGACTGACGAGTTTCAGAAGAAAGTGCTTTGTTTCTGTCCATTTTGAGCCTGTAATCGTACCCACACATGTTGATGCTCCAGATACTCAACTAGTCTAAAGAAGGCCAGCTTTATTGCTTCTTTAATCAGGACAACAGTTTTCAGCTGTGCTAACATAATTGCAAAAGGGTTTCTAATGATCAATTAGCTTTTTAAAATGATAAACTTGGATTAGATAACACAGCATGCCATTGGGACACAGGGGTGATGGTTGCTGATAATGGGCCTCTGTACGCCTATGTAGATATTCCATAAAAAATCTGCCGTTTCCAGGTACAATAGTCATTTACAACATTAACAATGTCTACACTGTATTTCTGATCAATTTGATGTTATTTTAATGAACAAAAAAAAGTGCTTTTCTTTAAAAAACAAGGACATTTCTAAGTGACCCCAAACTTTTGAACAGTAGTGTATGTGTGAAATTTGTTTTGATTTAAAGTGGACCATTATCATGCACCTGTCAGAACAGGCGGAGAAAATAAGTCATCCTTATGTACTTAAATAGTGAATGGAAGATGCTTTTTCATGCCAGCCAGGTAGGCTACTCCTGTTGTAAATCGAAGCAATGTGCCTAATATTGGGAAAGTTGAGAAATAAATATAGTAGGCCTAGCCTATAGAAAGCTGATGGGACCCTCCTCTTTTTAATAGAGGCCATCAAAACTAAGGGGAGGACGGTTGGCTACTAAGGCATCAGAGCACAGTTTTGGAGAAGCCTAGTTACCGTTAAAGAGATTCATAGTCAAAGGCCCAATCCTACTAGTCTGCGGCATCAGACGACAATCACGCAGATTAGCTTCCCTGAGACGGTTCCTGACAGTTTGTATAGAAATTCTTTGGTTGTGCAAACCCACAGTTACATCAGCTGTCCGGGTGGCTGGTCTCAGACGATCCCACAGTTGAATAAGTCAGATGTGGGGGTCCTGGGATGGCGTGGTTACACGTGGTCTGAGGTTGTGAGGCCAGTTGGACGTACTTCCAAATTCTTTAAAACGAAGTTGGAGGCAGCTTATGGTAGAGAAAGAAACATTACATTCTCTGGAAACAGCTCTGGTAGACATTCCTGCATTCAGCATGCCAATTGCATGCTCCCCCAAAATTTTAGACATTTGTGGCATTGTGTTGTGCGACAAAATTGCACATTTTAAAATGGCCTTTTATTGTCGCCAGAAGAAGGTGCACCTGTGTAATGATCATACTGTTTATTCAGCTTCTTGATATGCCACACCTGTTAGGTGAATGGATTATCTGGGCAAAGGAAAGAAGCTCACTAAAAAGGATGTAAACAAATTTGTGCCCATATTTTAAAGAAATAAGATTTTTGTGCATTCTATTTCAACTCATAAAACATGGGACCAACACTTTACAAGTTGCGTTTATATTTCTGTTGCACCAGGTCATGTCTAGAAAACAACAAGATGAAAGGAAATGGTACCTGTGGTACACTAATGGAATGGTTTCCTTGATACAGATTATGCCTAGTTCTAGACTATAAAGCACTTTCTATTGATCTTGATTTTTAGTCTAGGACTAGGCTCAATCAATGTCCGGGAAACCATCCCTAAATCCATTAGCAGTAACATAAACATTACACTGAGTAGGTGTAGGCAGGGACAGAGCCATAGTGGGGAAAATTCTTGTCCAACTTGGCACTAAAATTACCATGACATTCTCATTCAGAATTATCGTGGCCATGGAACCTTTGGTCCAGCATAGCACCCACCAAAATTATAATGTCAAACACCTTACGAGAGCTTTTAAACACAGTCTCTACTTTCAGTGGTGTACACGTTGATCATTAAGATATCCTGTGGGAGCAGCAAAATCATTTTGCTATTGAAGTGGCAAATAGGTCCAAATAAATATGGTTCAATTTCACAACCAGTGACAAACAAGTAAGATTTACTACTTTGAAAGTAGCACTGGGATTGTTGTGATTTACTTTGTTGTACTCTTAGCCAAAAACCAACAGGGCTTTATGCTCACGTTACCCTTTGAAACAGTGGAAACAGAGGACTCCATACATCTCTCAACTTTCAGTGGAGGTGGTAGCACATTACTGCCATCTAGTGGATGACAACGTGTACAACACAAGGGTATTCTGTATATGCACAACAATTCAGCCATATTTGAGACTTGACCCAGGATTTGGGCCTTGATTTATTTATTTATTTTTTTTTTTTTGCACTTTGTTTTTACTGGTATTTCCAGCATGATCCACTAGGTTTGTTGTATGTAGAAAATCCTAGGAAATTTTATTTTATTGACACAAGCTGTCTCCGTTCAATCAATCAATGTCTGGTTGTGCATGTGTGTTATTTGGGGGCTCGCATAAGCCAGGGGAGGCGTATTTGTTCTAATCTTATTCACACAACGCCTATTATTTGGCAGGGATTACTATTTGTAGATCTGTGATTATACACCTCACTTTGTTCAAGCTGATCCTCTCCAACGGACTCAGAAGTTGTAGAAAACAATTGGTCAATTAAGGGCAGTTAAAGGGTAGGCTCTATGAAACCAACCATGGAAGGATATTGTAGCAAATTCGGGGGTATCCTCGACCGGGCCTCAAATCCGGATTCAGCCCTGTCAAGTCAACACCTTAACTGTACAAAAATGTTTGGGACCACACACACACACAGCAGTAAACAGCCAGTGCTATCTAGCCAGCTAGTGCAAGACAACTTTGTTCAGTTGTTGTTGAGTTTGTCCTATTGCCATGCTAACTTCATGATATATTCTGCATCTTAGTTAACATGAGTATTTTCATCTTCCTGTCACACACACAATTTGATATTTGATTTGTGCTGCCAACCTAGACTCTAAACATATCTCCTAATCCCTGTGAATCTTCAATGAGGGGGCCTGTATTTCCAGGTATGAGAAAAATGCAAATTGAAAATTGAAAAATGTAATAGATGTTGTTATTTGTGTTCCAATATTCCATGCCCAATTGTGAGATGATGAATGAGAAAATAAGTCGATTTCCGATTTCCACATTCAGAAACGAAAAACTAGCCGTTTTCCAACGACGTCCCAATGGAAGGAAAATACAAGGACCCGGTCGGTCATCTAGCGTCATCTGTCATCGTCTTCAAAGGCGCAAAACGACCCTTGTGCCCAGCTTTGATCTGATTGAACGACAATGAACCTCTCAAACTGCAGCAAAACTTTGAAATGGTTGCTAAAAGATGTAGAAGCTTCACTGTAGTTGGTGAAGTGAGTTAGCAAGTCAGGGTTTCGTTTTTGGACAGCCCAGGTTGTGAAGTGGGGGGCGGTCTAGCCTAGATATTCTCCTCTAGATGGCCAGTTATATTTCAAGATCTACCTTTGCCTCGCTTGCATCGGCAGCAGGTGTTATCATACAACGATAACGAGTCGCGAGAGACAAGGCATATCGCTCTACAATATTCACTCATATACTATTGTGGATGTGGAGGGAACCGTTGAGTTGAGAACGGAGTCAACACACGAATAAGGTGAGTTCTGAAAAACGTAACATTTTGATCAATCTTAAGAAATGTAGCCTATGGATATTAGGTTATATTGCCTACTAAAATATTTTAAGAACATTGGTGTATGTGTGGACCTTTCAATGAAAAACGGATTGTGTGCATGAAGTTTCAAGCCAATAAGCCAATGAGAACTGTAAAGCTACTATTTAAGAATGAGAAAAGAGTGTATTTTGAGAAGTTGTGAAAGGACAGCTTCAATTTAACATTTGACAACCTGTACACATAAGGCTATAGACCTTTCCATAGCTGAAGACTAATTTTCATTGTGCAACTGATAGCGTCATGCTGAGTGTTTGCAGTCAGATTTTCAAGTGTTGTTTGTCTAAATTAATCTATTTCCAGTCTTGCTTTTGTCTTTACCTATTATTTTTCAGTTTGTTGGTTCTAGTCATGTAATGCAGTCTGCCTTCAAAATGACATTGTAGACTGTGATCATTATGTCAATGCAGATTCACAGCAAAATAAAGTTGATATACCCACTACCACATCTTATAACAACCCAGGCTCAAACCTGTAGGTCTACTATTGCACGTTTAAATGTGTGAACTCTACATGTATGTTTAGTTGGTATGTTATATGTGCTTGGCAGGTGTAGCCTTCAGTAGCTTGACCAGTTTGAAGTGACCCTAACCTATCACAGGGTGCAGCACTTAAGTGAGTGGAGTCATCTGAAGGAGTGACCAATGAGTCCCTTCGCTTGCTGGGTGACCTTCTGTTCTCTGCCTATCTGGTGAGTCCTCCTGCCTCAGCGCATAATTTATATATTATATTAATTGATGGGTTTTCTACAGAGAAGAGAAGGGTGTCAAAGGGGGTGAATCATACCAGAGGTGGTTTGGTGAACTACTCTTGCCTTGTTAGACCTGAAGACTCGTGTTAGCTTATGGCTAATGGCTTGGCTTGGTGATGTTTATTAGAGGTAGATGGCTAGTTGTAGCTAGTTTAACCTTGCACTGTGACACAAACTGTTGTCCCTGACCCATAATAGTTAATGGCTCATGGGAGCATCCCTGCTACAGTTTGTACTGTACATGCAGCAGACGCACAGCACCCACTTACTTCCAGAAAGCATTTTTTTGCAGTGGAGAAGTTGGGAGTAATGTGGTCTTCTATCTTAACACTTGGTGGCAGCAGTAGGATCCACATGTTAAAATAGAAGACCTGGCAGCCTAGATTGACGTTCTGGAACAGCAATAGTTAGAAAGTATGACATCATATGCCAATTTTAACATGGGAAGGATTTGATACCTATGGATACAATAATGTGAAGGGACGTGCGCAGGGAAAGATGCTCAACACACACACCTTGACAGATTCAAGCATACGTTCAGTGAACCTCAATGACCTCGACTAACCGGTGCTCCTGCACATTGACTCTGTACCCGTGCCTCCCTGTATATAGCCTCACTATTGTTATGTTACTGCTGCTCTTTAATTATTTGTTACTTTTATCTGTTTATAAAAATACAAAAAATTGTGAGTAAGCATTTCACTCTAAGGTTGTATTTCGCGCATGTGACAAATACAATTTGATTTGAACCCAAAAGATAGACTGTGCCTTCCCTTTTTTTTAATATATGTTATTTGAGTTTTTTTGCTATTATTTCTGCTATAAATAAACAAAAACAATAGACAACTGAACATATACATACAGCGCTGTGAAAAAGTATTTGCCCCGTTCCTGATTTCTTGTTGTTTTTGCACATTTTTCACACACTTAAATGTTTGAGATCATCAAACACATTTTAATATGACACAAAGATAACCCAAGTAAACACAAAATGCAGTTTTTAAGTGATAATTGTATTTATTAAGGGAAAAAAGCTATCCGAACCTTCATGGCCCTATGTGACAAAGTAATTGCCCCCCTTGTTAAATCATGAATTTACTGTGGTTAAATCACATTTTTTTGGAAAGCTGAGTTCAATTTCACTATCCACACCCAGGCCAGATTACTGCCAGACCTGTTGAATCAAGAAATCACTTAAATAGAACCTGTCTGACAAAGTGAGGTAGGCCAAAAGATCTCAAAAAGCAAGACATCATGCCATGATCCAAAGAAATTTAGGAACAGATGAGAAACAAAGTAATTTATCAATCTGGAAAGGGTTACAAATCCATTTCTAAAGCTTTGGGTCTCCAGCGAACCACGGTCAGAGCCATTATCCACAAATGGAGAACATTTAGAACAGTGGTGAACCTTCCCAGTAGTGGCCAGGCTACCAAATTACCCCAGAGTGCAGTGAGGACTTATCCAAGAGGTCACAAAAGAACCCACAACAACATCTAAAGAACTGCAGGCCACACTTGCCTCAGTTAAGGTCAGTGTCCATGACTCAACCATAAGAAAGAGACTGGTCAAAAATGGCATCCATGGCAGAGTTCCAAGGCGAAAACGACTGCTGACCAAAAATATCATAAAGGCTCGTCTCACTTTTGACAACAAAAAAACATCTTAATGAGCCCCAAGACTTTTGGGGAAATATTCTGTGGATGACGAGACAAAAGTTCAACTTTTTGGAAGGTGTGCGTCCCGTTACATCTGACGTAAAAGTAACACAGCATTTCAGAAAAAGAACATCATACCAACAGTCAAGTATGGTGGTGGTGGTGTGATGGTCTGGGGCTGCTTTGCTGCTTCAGGACCTGGACGACTTGCTGTGATTGATGGAACCATGAATTCTGTTCTCTACCGAAAAATCCTGAGGGAGAATGTCCGGCCATCAGTTCGTGACCTCAAGCTGAAGCGCACTTGGATTCTGCAGCAGGACAATGATCCAAAACACACCAGCAAGTCCACCTTTGAATGGCTTAACAAAAAACTAAATGAAGGTTTTGGAATGGCCTAGTCAAAGTCTGGACTTGAATCCGATTGAGATGCTGTGGCGTGACCTTAAAAAGGCAGTTCATGCTCAAAAACCCTCCAATGTGGCTGAATTTCAACAATTCTGCAAAGAAGAGTGGAGGAAATTTCCTCTGCAGCGACGTGAAAGACTCATTGCCAGTTATCGCAAACACTTGATTGCAGTTGTTGCTGCTGAGGGTGGCACAAACAGTTATTAGGTTTAGGGGGCAATTACTTTTTCCACATGGGGCCATGAAGGTTCGGATAGATTTCTTTTGTCAAAATAAATAAAATCATCACTTAACCCAAGTAAACACAAAATGCAGTTTATCTTTGTGTAATATTAAAATTTGTTTTAATGATCTGAAACATTTAAGTGTGACAAATGTGCAAAAAAATAAGAAATCAGGAAAGGGGCAAATACTTTTTCACTGCATGTATAATATCACACTTGCTCAGACCCACATGCTCAGACCCACATGCTCAGACCCACATGCTCAGACCCACATGCTCAGACCCACATGTTCAGACCAAGACAGCGCCTTCCCACTTGACAACACTATACAGCTATAGGATGTTAATTAAAGCAGATTTTTGTAGGGGTTGATGCATTTCCTGCAACAACATTGTGATTAAATGAAGGTCCTGTATCTGTGCATTAGGCCTCAAACGGCAACGGATGAGAATTCCTGTCTGACGTAGTTTATGGGGCATGTTATAGGCTAGACTAGACACACCAGTGTAAGTTGACGAAATGCATGAAATTGTGACAAACAGTGGCCGTGCATGTTTACTTTTAGATTCTCAACCCACACAAAGAAAAATGTGCGTAGAGGCACATGCAACATACACACACACACACACACACACACACACACACAAAGAACTTAAACACACACACCGAGTGGTCCACTTCTCTGAGGCTGCAGGTCACCTGGATGGGGGGATGCCAGCTTGCAGAGACGCCAAACAAAACATATGAGTTAAGAGGCCTCCCAGCCATGTGATTTTGATGAATGGAGGTTTACTGTAACACTTTGTGAAATTACAGGTGGATCGTCCTGCTGCACATCTCTGAACAGAGGGCCAATGCTGTAAGTAGAAGTAACATTTAATCCCCTCTGTACAGCAGTTTCAAATGGTAGAAGTTTCCCACAGAAACAGATCTAGAATCAGCTTTACTCTCTCTATCTGAACTAAGCTGACCTTTTTATATGGGTTTGTTTTGGCTTCACTGTTGGAATGTAGTTGTTTAGAATGAAGATAAACTTAAATCCATCAACTGTGGAATTTCTGCCTTGACCTCAAGTCCACCTGTTTCAGTCAGAGTGATTATGCGGTGTTTCAGTAGGTTGGTCTGTCTTCGTCCGTGTTCAGTATTGCACACTGTGAACCCCCCCCCCACACACACACACACACACACACATGGTGCCGTACAAGGGTTGTAGTGGAGGATAAACTATGTTAATTTGGCTAGGACTGTCTGGGAGTTCTGAGTGGGGAGGGGAAAATGGAAAACTAGCTTTTATTTGCAGAGAGATTTAGAACTCACTTTCTCATTGGTTAATTAACTAATTTACTGCCTGGTCACCAGGCAGGCCAAAACTATTCCACCAAAACAGGCAGAGATTTCAGGCAGTCTTATCAAACAGCTCTTACACGAAAAGGGCATTATCATAATTTTCACAATTGTACAGTATAACCTTATAGTGTGGAAATATAAAAAATATATAATTTTTGTCTGCATTGGGACTTTAACCATTTCCGTGAGGAGGAAGATTGATTTAGTCACAGCATGATACACGCCACATGCAATGCAACCGTGAGGTACAATATCGAAACTCATGTTGTTTAGAGCGCTGCGGTACGTTTAGTTCACAGCTCAGCTGTTTTTTTTGCAACAGGAAAATATTGCCCCTACTGTACTTAAGATAAGTTAGTGTTGTTTGCATTAGCGTTGTCTGCACTAGTGTTGTTTGCATTAGTGTTGTTTGCATTAGTGTTGTTTGCATTAGTGTTGTTTGCATTAGTGTTGTTTGCATTAGTGTTGTTTGCACTAGTGTTGTTTGCATTAGTGTTGTCTGCACAATCGCCAGGTCGCATTTGTAAATGAGAACTTGTTCTCAACTTGCCTACCTGGTTAAATAAAGGTGAAATAAAAAAATAAAATAAAAATGAGTGTTGTTTGCATTAGTGTTGTTTGCATTTATGTTGTTTGCATTAGTGTTGTTTGCACTAGTGTTGTTTGCACTAGTGTTGTTTGCACTAGTGTTGTTTGCACTAGTGTTGTTTGCACTAGTGTTGTTTGCACTAGTGTTGTTTGCACTAGTGTTGTTTGCACTAGTGTTGTTTGCACTAGTGTTGTTTGCACTAGTGTTGTTTGCACTAGTGTTGTTTGCACTAGTGTTGTTTGCACTAGTGTTGTTTGCACTAGTGTTTGCATTTATGTTTGCATTAGCGTTGTTTGCACTAGTGTTGTTTGCACTAGTGTTTGCATTTATGTTTGCATTTATGTTGTTTGCACTAGTGTTGTTTGCACTAGTGTTGTTTGCACTAGTGTTGTTTGCATTTATGTTTGCATTAGTGTTGTTTGCACTAGTGTTTGCATTTATGTTGTTTGCATTAGTGTTGTTTGCACTAGTGTTGTTTGCACTAGTGTTGTTTGCATTTATGTTTGCATTAGTGTTGTTTGCACTAGTGTTGTTTGCACTAGTGTTTGCATTTATGTTTGCATTAGCGTTGTTTGCACTAGTGTTTGCATTTATGATGTTTGCACTAGTGTTGTTTGCACTAGTGTTGTTTGCACTAGTGTTGTTTGCACTAGTGTTGTTTGCACTAGTGTTGTTTGCATTTATGTTTGCATTAGCGTTGTTTGCACTAGTGTTTGCATTTATGTTGTTTGCATTTATGATGTTTGCACTAGTGTTTGCACTAGTGTTTGCACTAGTGTTGTTTGCATTTATGTTTGCATTAGTGTTGTTTGCACTAGTGTTGTTTGCACTAGTGTTGTTTGCATTTATGTTTGCATTAGTGTTGTTTGCACTAGTGTTGTTTGCACTAGTGTTGTTTGCATTTATGTTGTTTGCATTTGTTGTTTGCACTAGTGTTTGCACTAGTGTTTGCACTAGTGTTGTGTGCATTTATGTTTGCATTAGTGTTTGCATTTATGTTGTTTGCATTAGTGTTGTTTGCACTAGTGTTTGCATTTATGTTGTTTGCACTAGTGTTGTTTGCACTAATGTTTGCATTAGTGTTGTTTGCATTAGTGTTGTTTGCATTAGTGTTGTTTGCATTAGCGTTTATGTCACCGCCCACTGGATACAGATGTTGAACCAACATGTATTCCATGTTGGTTCAACCAGTGTGTTCCCAGTGGGCTGCTGCTCATGATCTTCACTGGCAATCCAACCTATTTTTGTACACCTAGCTAACATCCTGGTACTGACAGTTTTGGGGAATATTGATCTAGGGCAATAGGATCTGAATGGAATTCCCCTACACCCTCAACATTTGTATGGTTGCACTCCATGTAAACAAAACCCAAATCATCCTCCTCTATAGACTTGATCCACATCCACGGTATTAAAATCATTAATGAATTAAACTGTTAAATGTGAGTCTGGTTTAAGAGTTCACACAGGGATTGAAGCTCTGTTTTATTGCCAAATGTGTAGTGGGAGCCCTTCCTGCCTAATAACATAAATATCCAAACATTTAGGAACCCTAAACTAACACTGCTCGGTGTTTGTGCAACTGACTTTCAACACAAGCTATGGAGAGGAGACAGAAAGCAGTTAGTTGATTAAAAAAAAACACACAGGCTGTGAAATACATTTCTTGCACAGAAACATTCAAACGCACTGACACACAAGCACATACAGTATATACTTTTTACTTTCTTGGGGGTCTATGAAGGATGGCCTAGTTTGATGAATACGACCGTGTGTAGCCCACACAACTTATGTTTTACACTATGGTTGAAAGTAGTCAAAGCAAATAGATGAAATTCAATTGCATCTTTAGGGTCTTCTGTCATAAAACATGCAACGTTTCACAGTTCACTCTAGGGATTCGGCACCAATTTATGGAAAGTTCATTATCGATATCAGTAGCATTTTTCCATTTGATATCAAAATCATATCGAAATATATATCGGAAACACTTTTTTTTTTTAACCTCAGATTACCCCACTTGCAATGTTTGAAAACAACAACATTGCAATTGTGTAAATGTTCACTTTTTGTTAGCTTCCATGTCTTTGTGAAGTCCAGACAACTGGTTGTCCATTAGGCCAGGTGTGAATGTTCTTGGGCTCTAAAACCTACCCAACAAGTTTGAATACAATGGGAAGCCCATCTACCGTGGATGCCCCATCAGCAGGCAACGAAGTATGCTGAGGTGAGAGTCTATTGAGAAGGTCTGTGTGAGGGTTTTGTGCATGCAGGAACAGTCATGCATGCTGTTTACATAATAGTGTAGGTTGAAAGGAAGGTGAAACCGTATTTTGCCTTGCTCACATCCATATCATATTGAATTATCCATGTTGGTGCCCATCACTAGTCTGTCCCTCTAACTGATCTCTTCAATGCCTCATTGGTCAATCTTCATGGCTGTCATAGTGTGGCAGCGCCTCATTGATCATACTTCATAGCAGTCAGTGTGGCAGCGTCTCATTGGTGTGTGTGTGTGTGTTTTTCAGGGAGAGACGCTGGGCTCGTGTGATGGCAGAGACTGCTCAGTGTGCAGCTGTCTCCCCGCCAAGGGAGCCCGGGTACGACTTTTCAATTCTCACCTCGCTCCACTGGACCCCCACAGTCCACCACTGTGCAACCATGATCCCAAGGAACCTCAGACAGAACTGAGTCCGAAATTCTAGTGTTTTATACAGAGACCACTTTGAGCTAGTGCTCAGACATGTACAGTAGCCTATTACGTATGATACGATGGTACAAATGAATGTATAGGTTTGATGAGAAACTTGATAAGAAAGTGATGTCTGCACACTTTGTAAATAAAATACATGTAAAAGGAATGAATAGAAGCTGTGGATGAATGAATAGATTTTCCTGGTGGAAAGAGAAAAGGGTAATATTGTGCTCAGTGGAGTAGCAGGGATTCAACACATGTTTTCAGCTCATACATATCCTTGTTTTCCAGACCAGAATACTTGTGTTAGTTCTCATAGCTAAGGCCTAGGCTTTAGCTCAACGCGCTAATGTGATATTGAGGACTACTACACCCAGATCAGAAGTGTGTGTGTGCTGTGTAAATCGTATCGTTACTACTTGAGCTCTCTTTTCCTCTCCAGGGGGCCCCAGGGAAGCTGGGGAAGCAGGGGCCACAGGGCCCAGATGGCATCGGGGGCTCCGCAGGGCCTCACGGAGAGAAGGGGAGGAGGGGTGTCGAGGGACCACCTGGGCTGGATGGGAAGAAAGGGGAAAGGGTGAGTGTCTGGGTGTGACTTTGTGGGTTTGACTTTGTGGGTGGGACTTTGTGGGTTTGACTTTGTGGGTGTGACTTTGTGTGTGTTGGTCTGTCTTTCTCTATGTTTGTGTAGTTGTCTTTCTATGTTGTCTCTGCCTGTCTTACCTTGGGTTGACATGACTGCATGAGAGACAGATATGGAGAGTGAGAGTCTGTGTTCTATACCTGTCATTAAGAGTGGACAGTCTGATGCCACCTTGTTTTGTATTGCAGGGTCCGACTGGTCACCCAGGATTTCCTGGTATCGATGGTGTCAATGTAAGTAAATCACCAGCGGCATCATCATTTGTCATCTGAGTATGTAAATATTATCACATAAATATGAGAGATTAGAGAAAAGAACACAGATCAGATTATGGACCTGGGATCTCAAATTAAGATTCAACCCTGAAGAGAGCATGCCTCAAAGGTTTGCTACAACAACATAGATACACACAGTGGATATTTGTACAGTTCCGGCAACGCAACACACACACACACACACACACACAGGCCCAGTCCTGGCCGATCTGTTGGCCTAACGAGACAGAAACAAAGGCTGTCCTCCCCACCCAAAACTACAAAAGTGTAGCCTGCAGTGCCGGTCTGAAATGGAATTGAATCAATGCCCATCCATGTGGAAGGCCTACCGTTTGTAAAACAGTGAGTTGTATTGGCTTTATTAGTCCTGATTCCTGTGACTAATCATTTGGGCTATTTAAGCTCTGAATATCAGCTACCCAACACTATCAGAAGTTATCCTGAGTCTATTTTGCAATGAGAATCTGTTTTTTACACAGTGGGAAATGCAGAAGTATTTTATTTTTTGCTGTGTTGCTGCTCGTAAAAAAATGTACGAATACAATCTTGAAACCACTGATCACACTTTGAGTTTCACCCATCCCGTACAACAGTTGAGTAGCCTGATTGTCCATTCCATATTGTCCATTTTACTTGGACCTGTCCTGTTTTTAGGATATATTGTTTGATAATATGTCATATTCACATAGAAGCAGATGTTATTTTTTGATCGGGTGCCAGGTTCGGCAATTTGGCCGAAGAAACATGCATGGTGTAAAAAGTGCTTGTCTCATGATATTGTCATACATTTGATCTCCAGCCTCTAGGCTACAGAAAACTCCACATACTGTTTCCTCCGTACGCTATAGGCTACATGATTTATATTAGATCTCTCTTTTTTTGTACGGCACGTTGGTGGAGCGCTGGAATGGTGCATCTCCTCAACAGAACCCGTGGGCTGATTATTTTTATTTTTTTCTTGAGCGGATGGTCAGGGGACTGGAACATAATTCCAAATAATTTCTGGACTGCAAACTGACCACAAGAAGCCCAAAACAGATATAATATTTGATTTAAAACATAGTCGTTTCAAACTTAAATTTGTATACAATCACATTTCTTAATGGGAATACTTTGGAACAGATTTACAAAATTAAAATCACTTGGAGCTGATTTGCTGGTCTTTTATGTCCAATAATAGTAATAATAGTTATATACAGTACCAGTCAAAGGTTTGGACACCTACTCATTCCAGGATGTTTCTTTATTTGTACTATTTTCTACGTTGTAGAATAATAGTGAAAGCATCAAAACTATAAAATAACACTTACAGTTGAAGTCGGAAGTTTACATACACCTTAGACAAATACATTTAAACTCAGTTTTTCACAATTCCTGACATTTAATCCTAGTAAAAATTCACTGGCTCAGGTCAGGAAGGATCACCACTTTATTTGAATGTGAAATGTCGGAATAATAGTAGAGAGAATAATATCGTAAAATCATAAAACACTTGAAAAAAAAACAACCTCAAACTTGTATCTCCAACAGACTTGCTATTTCCTCATAGAACATGCTGGCCAATCAGCGGTCTACTCTCATGAATTTTTTTAAATGACCGGTACACGCCCACACCATTCCAACACAGAAAATCTGGTTTTTAACATGCCTAATTGAAACGTTTTGGAAGGACAGGTATTTCACTCATATTGTATTATAGTTTTTTTTATAGGTGTAAACACTAGAAAGTTACTTTACATTATCCAGAAAGGCTGTGATTGATATTAGAACTCTTATGGCCTTTTAGTGGTTACATATTTATGAAATATATTACAACCAAAAGGCCAGCTAACCCTAGTAAAGAACATTAAAAAAACACATGTTCTTATTTATAAAGAGAAAATGAAACATACTTCATGTAATGAAGTTACTAATAATCATTTCTAGTGCATACTGTTATTCACCACATGGTGGCGTGGGTGTTCATGGCGTTTACAGGGTGTTTACAGGGTGTTCATGGCGTTTACAGGGTGTTCATGGTATTTATAGGGTGTTTACAGGGTGTTCATGGCGTTTACAGGGTGTTCATGGTATTTATAGGGTGTTTACAGGGTGTTCATGGCGTTTACAGGGTGTTCATGGTGTTTACAGGGTGTTCATGGTGTTTACAGGGTGTTCATGGTGTTTACAGGGTGTTCATATTTGTTTACAGGGTGTTTACAGGGTGTTCATGGTGTTTGCAGGGTGTTCATGGTGTTTACAGGGTGTTCATGGTGTTTACAGGGTGTTTACAGGGTGTTCATGGTGTTTACAGGGTGTTTACAGGGTGTTTCAGGGTGTTTACAGGGTGTTCATGGTATTTATAGGGGTTCATGGTGTTTGGTGTTTACAGGGTGTTCATGGTGTTTACAGGGTGTTCATGGCGTTTACAGGGTGTTCATGGCGTTTACAGGGTGTTCATGGTGTTTACAGGGTGTTCATGGTGTTTACAGGGTGTTCATTGTGTTTACAGGGTGTTTACAGGGTGTTTACAGGGTGTTCATGGTGTTTACAGGGTGTTCATGGTGTTTACAGGGTGTTCATGGTGTTTACAGGGTGTTCATGGTGTTTACAGGGTGTTCATGGTGTTTACAGGGTGTTCATGGTGTTTACAGGGTGTTCATGGTGTTTACAGGGTGTTCATGGTGTTTGCAGGGTGTTCATGGTGTTTACAGGGTGTTCATGGTGTTTACAGGGTGTTCATGGTGTTTACAGGGTGTTTACAGGGTGTTCATGGTGTTTACAGGGTGTTCATAGGGTGTTTACAGGGTGTTCATGGTATTTACAGGGTGTTCATGGTGTTTACAGGGTGTTCAGGGTGTTCATGGTGTTTGCAGGGTGTTCATGGTGTTTACAGGGTGTTCATGGTGTTTACAGGGTGTTCATGGTGTTTACAGGGTGTTTATAGGGTGTTTACAGGGTGTTTATAGGGTGTTTACAGGGTGTTTTTATAGGGTGTTTACAGGGTGTTTCATGGTGTTTACAGGGTGTTCATGGTGTTTACGGGGTGTTTAGGGTGTTATAGGGTGTTTACAGGGTGTTCATGGTGTTTACAGGGTGTTCATGGTATTTACAGGGTGTTCATGGTGTTTACAGGGTGTTCATGGTATTTGTGGGTTTCAGGGTGTTTACAGGGTGTTCATGGTGTTTACAGGGTGTTTACAGGGTGTTCATGGTGTTTAGGGTGTTCAGGGTGTTTACAGGGTGTTTCAGGGTGTTTACAGGGTGTTCATGGTGTTTGGTGTTTACAGGGTGTTCATGGTGTTTACAGGGTGTTCATGGTGTTTACAGGGTGTTTACAGGGTGTTTACAGGGTGTTCATGGTGTTTACAGGGTGGTGTTTACAGGGTGTTTATAGGGTGTTCATGGGTGTTTGGTGTTTACAGGGTGTTCATGGTGTTTTACAGGGTGTTCATGGTGTTTACAGGGTGTTCATGGTGTTTACAGGGTGTTCATGGTGTTTACAGGGTGTTCATGGTGTTTACAGGGGTGTTTACAGGGTGTTCATGGTGTTTACAGGGTGTTTACAGGGTGTTCATGGTGTTTACAGGGTGTTTACAGGGTGTTCAGGGTGGTGTTTACAGGGTGTTCATGGTGTTTACAGGGTGTTTACAGGGTGTTCTTGGTGTTTACAGGGTGTTTCATGGTGTTTACAGGGTGTTCATGGTGTTTACAGGGTGGGTGTTTATAGGGTGTTTATAGGGTGTTTACAGGGTGTTCATGGTGTTTACAGGGTGTTCATGGTGTTTACAGGGTGTTCATGGTGTTTACAGGGTGTTCATGGTGTTTACAGGGTGTTTATAGGGTGTTTACAGGGTGTTTACAGGGTGTTCATGGTGTTTACAGGGTGTTTACAGGGTGTTCATGGTGTTTACAGGGTGTTCATGGTGTTTACAGGGTGTTCATGGTGTTTACAGGGTGTTCATGGTGTTTACAGGGTGTTCATGGTGTTTACAGGGTGGGTGTTTACAGGGTGTTTATAGGGTGTTTACAGGGTGGGTGTTTATAGGGTGTTTACAGGGTGTTCATGGTGTTTACAGGGTGTTCATGGTGTTTACAGGGTGTTTATGGTGTTTAGGGTGTTTGCAGGGTGTTCATGGTGTTTACAGGGTGTTCATGGCGTTTACAGGGTGTTCATGGTATTTACAGGGTGTTTACAGGGTGTTCATGGTGTTTACAGGGTGTTCATGGTGTTTACAGGGTGTGTTCATGGTGTTTACAGGGTGTTCATGTTTACAGGGTGTTCATGGCGTTTACAGGGTGTTCATGGCGTTTACAGGGTGTTCATGGTTTACAGGGTGTTTACAGGGTGTTCATGGTGTTTACAGGGTGTTCATTTGGTGTTTACAGGTTCATGGTGTTTACAGGGTGTTCATGGTGTTTACAGGGTGTTCATGGTATTTACAGGGTGTTTACAGGGTGTTCATGGTGTTTACAGGGTGTTCATTGTGTTTACAGGGTGTTTACAGGGTGTTTACAGGGTGTTCATGGTTTACAGGGTGTTTACAGGGTGTTCATGGTGTTTACAGGGTGTTTATAGGGTGTTTACAGGGTGTTCATGGTGTTTACAGGGTGTTTATAGGTGTGTTCATGGTGTTTACAGGGTGTTCATGGTGTTTACAGGGTGTTCATGGTGTTTACAGGGTGTTCATGGTGTTTACAGGGTGTTTACAGGGTGTTCATGGTGTTTACAGGGTGGGTGTTTACAGGGTGTTCATGGTGTTTACAGGGTGTTCATGGTGTTTACAGGGTGTTCATAGGGTGTTTTAGGGTGTTTACAGGGTGGGTGTTTACAGGGTGTTCATGGTGTTTACAGGGTGTTCATGGTGTTTACAGGGTGTTCATGGTGTTTACAGGGTTTTATAGGGTGTTTATAGGGTGTTTACAGGGTGTTCATGGTGTTTACAGGGTGGGTGTTTCATGGGGTGTTCATGGTGTTTACAGGGTGGTGTTTCAGGGTGTTCATGGTGTTTACAGGGTGTTTACAGGGTGTTCATGGTGTTTACAGGGTGTTTACAGGGTGTTCATGGTGTTTACAGGGTGTTCATGGTGTTTACAGGGTGTTTATAGGGTGTTTACAGGGTGTTTATAGGGTGTTTACAGGGTGTTCATGGTGTTTACAGGGTGTTCATGGTGTTTACAGGGTGTTTATAGGGTGTTCATGGTGTTTGCAGGGTGTTCATGGTGTTTGCAGGGTGTTCATGGTGTTTGCAGGGTGTTCATGGTGTTTACAGGGTGTTCATGGTGTTTACAGGGTGTTCATGGTGTTTACAGGGTGTTCATGGTGTTTACAGGGTGTTCATGGTGTTTACAGGGTGTTCATGGTGTTTACAGGGTGTTCATGGTGTTTACAGGGTGTTCATGGCGTTTACAGGGTGTTCATGGTGTTTACAGGGTGTTTACAGGGTGTTCATTGTGTTTACAGGGTGTTCATGGTGTTTACAGGGTGTTTACAGGGTGTTCATGGTGTTTACAGGGTGTTCATGGTGTTTGCAGGGTGTTCATGGTGTTTGCAGGGTGTACTCTGAGTATCTTTCCATAACTGTGTGGTTTCAGGGTCACGTTGGTGCTGGGGGGAATCCTGGTCTGCCGGGGCTAGACGGCTGTAACGGGACCAGGGGACAGACGGGGATACCCGGTGTTCATGGCACGAACGGATTCCCTGGACCCAGGGTGAGGGGACTCCTATTAGCAACCACACCTCCAGTCTAGAGATAGGGTAGACATCATATGGTCTTTACCTTCACCCACCTCCAGGGTAGACATCATATGGTCTATACCTTCACCCACCTTCAGTCTGGAGATAGGGTAGACATCATATGGTCTTTACCTTCACCCACCTCCAGTCTGGAGATAGGGTAGACATCATATGCTCTTTACCTTCACCCAACTCCCTTTGAAGCCCTTCACCCCTCAATTGTTTCCGAACAAGATAAATAACATAGAATAGATGATAACTTCATGATGTATGTACAGCATGTGAATGTCGTGTTTCCTTCATGCAGCTAGCTAGCATTCTGACAGGAGTCTCATACACTGTTGAAGTCTTTGACAGGTTTCATTTACACATCTTGTGTGTCAGGGAATGGAGTCGCACAAGCAGAATGCTTTATCAGCAAAATTGTTTTGCCTTTCCTTCAGGGATATCTCCAAGCCTATCGTTTAGACTTTCCTTCAGGGATATCTCCAAGCCTATCGTTTTGACTTTCCTTCAGGGATATCTCCAAGCCTATCGTTTTGACTTTCCTTCAGGGATATCTCCTAACCTATCGTTTAGACTTTCCTTCAGGGATATCTCCTAACCTATCGTTTTGACTTTCCTTCAGGGATATCTCCTAACCTATCGTTTTGACTTTCCTTCAGGGATATCTCCTAACCTATCGTTTTGACTTTCCTTCAGGGATATCTCGGTCCCAAAGGAACAAAAGGGGAGCCTGTCTACGATGTATCTGGACCTGGCCTTCCTGTGAGTAATCTTTGCTGTGTGTGTGTGTGTGTCTGTGTACATGTGCGTTATATTACACAAACTTTGACTTGTTGATATTTGACAGGGCGACCCTGGGCCTCCTGGAAGATCTGTAAGTGTTTCATCGTTTTCACTATCACTCCGCATTCTTAGAACACCACAGGTAAACACGTTACCACGGTGACGGGGCTCTACAGCTACGGCAGCTTTGAACTCCAGGACCCAGAGATGGGAGGAGGTGACAGGTACAGTGTCTTCAATGTATTCACACTCCTTGACTTTTTCCACATTTTCTTGTGTTACAGCTTGAATTTAAAATTGTATTAAATTGAGATTTTTATGTCGCTGATCTACAAAATACCCCGTAATGGCAAAGTGGAATTATGTTTTTAGAAATGTTTGCAAATTAATAAAAAATGTGAAGGTGAAATGTCTTGAGTCAATAAGTGTTCAACCCTTTTGTTATGTCAAGTCCAAATAAGTTCAGGAGTGAAAAGGTGCTTAACAAGTCACATAAAAGCTGCATGGACTCAACTTGTGTGCAATAATAGTGTTTAACATGATTTTTAAGTGAATACCCCATTTCTGTACCCTACACATACAATTAAGGTCCCTAAATTGATCAGTGAATTTCAAGCAAAGATTCAAGCACAAAGACCAGGGAGGTTTTCCTATGGGTCGCAAAGAATGCACCTATTGGTAGATGGGTAAAAAAAAAAAGCAGATTGAATGTCCCTTTGAGCACGGTGGAGTTATTATTTTTACTCTTTGGATGGTGTATCAATACACCAAGTCATTACAAAGATATAGGTACCCTTTCGAAATCCTTTGCCGGAGAGGAAGGAAATCACTCAGGGATTTCACCATGAAACCAATGGTGATTTTAAAACAGTTATATAGTTTAATGGCTGTGATAGGAGATAACTGTGGATGGATCAACAACATTGTTGACAGAGTGAAAAGAAGGAAGCCTGTACAGAATAACAATATTCCAAAACATGCATCCTGTTTGCAATAAGACATTCACCTTTAAGTAGGACAATAACCTAGAACACAAGGTCAAATACTGTACACAGTGGAGTTGATAACCTAGACAACATTGAATGTTCCTGAGTGGCAAAGTTACAGTTTTGACTTAAATTGGCTTGAAAATATATGGCTTGAAAATGGCTGTCTAGCAATGATCAACAACCAACTTGACAGAGCTTGACAATTTCTTAAAAGAATAATGTGTAAATATTGTACCATCCAGGTGTGGAAAACTCTGAGATTTTCCCAGAAAGACTAGTATTGACTCAGGGGGTTCAACACGTATATAATCAAGATATTAGTGTTTTATTTTCTATTAATTAAAATAAATATTGCATTTTTCTTCAAATTTGACATTACAGAGTATGTTGTGTAGATCGTTGACTAAAAATTACAATTAATTCAATTTTAATCCCACTTTGTAACGCAACTAAACGTGGAAAAAGTCAAAGGGTGTGAATACATTCTGAAGGCACTGTGGATGTTCAGACATAGTTACTCTGGAAAACTTTGATAGTACTAGTATTTCTCCTCCCACACTAACTCTTCCACCAGGTTGTTTCTGTAAAAGAGAATATGTTCTCAGTCAATTTACATTTAGTAAAACAAAGATATAAGCTGTAGTAGCAGTTGTGTTTCACAACATTTAACTCTAACACACTAATTTATTGCCTTTTTGACTCATCAATTAGAAGTTAAAAAAACAAATGTATGTCAACAAAAAATCTGGGTCATGTTCAGTAGGGCAGACCGTAGCAAAATGATTTAGTTAAAGGAAAATGAGTGTTTTCTTATTGGACAACAAGTACAGATAGTACCTGTTTGTTTAACATCCCTTCAGAGGGTTTTCTTCCATTTTTGTGCCTAATGAACACGACCCTGTGCTCTGTCATGTTTTTCCTCCAGGGATCACCTGGCCATGTGGGACCCAAGGGTCACACAGGCCCTGCTGGACCTAATGGAAATGATGTGAGCAATAGGGCTTTTTGTAATCATCGTCTTTGCTATTGAATACAGACGATTCTGTGATGTGAAACATGTATATCTTTTGTTTTGTGTGACCTGTATGTAGTTAATGAGATTATATAGTGGTGAACAGTATGTGTATACGTGTTAAGATATTTCTCTCTTTCATCTAGGGTCCAGACGGTCCACCCGGGGCTAGAGGAGAACCAGTGAGTGGGCACGCACACACGCGCGCACACACATACACACACACACACACTTACAAACGTGTTTGTGTTTCAGGGTGACACTGGCAGATCACTGCCGGGCATTAAAGGTGATGAGGTAAGTAGCTATGCTAGTGTGTGAGTGTGTGTTTTGCTGTGTAATCATTTTTACGTATTTTTTTTATTTCACCTTTTTTTATTTAACCAGGTAGGCTAGTTGAGAACACCTTGATTTAACCAGGTAGGCTAGTTGAGAACACCTTGATTTAACCAGGTAGGCTAGTTGAGAACACCTTGATTTAACCAGGTAGGCTAGTTGAGAACACCTTGATTTAACCAGGTAGGCTAGTTGAGAACACCTTGATTTAACCAGGTAGGCTAGTTGAGAACACCTTGATTTAACCAGGTAGGCTAGTTGAGAACACCTTGATTTAACCAGGTAGGCTAGTTGAGAACACCTTGATTTAACCGGGTAGGCTAGTTGAGAACACCTTGATTTAACCGGGTAGGCTAGTTGAGAACACCTTGATTTAACCAGGTAGGCCAGTTGAGAACAAGTTCTCATTTACAACTGCGACCTGGCCAAGATAAAGCAAAGCAGTGTGACACAAACAACAACACAGAGTTACACATGGAATAAACAAATGTACAGTCAATAACACAATAGAAACATCTATATACAGTGTGTGCAAATGAGGTAAAATTAGGGAGGTAAGGCAATAAATAGGCCATAGTGGTGAAGTAATTACAATGTAGCAATTAAACACTGGAGTGATATGTGTAGAAGATGAATGTGCAAGTAGAAATACTGGGGTGCAAAGGAGCAAGATAAATAAATAAATACAGTATGGGGATGAGGTAGTTGGATGGGTTATTTACAGATGGGCTATGTACAGGTACAGTGATCTGTGAGCTGCTCTGACAGCTGGAGCCAGTGGGTTTGGTGAGAATATGAAGCGAGGGCCAGCCAACGAGAGCATACAGGTCGCAGTGGTGTATATTGGGCTTTGATGACAAAACGGATTTCACTGTGATAGACTGCATCCAATTTGCTGAGTAGAGTGTTGGAGGCTATTTTGTAAATGACATCGCCGAAGTCAAGGATCGGTAGAATAGTCAGTTTTACGAGGGTATGTTTGGCAGCATGAGTGAAGGATGCTTTGTTGCGAAATAGGAAGCCGATTCTAGATTTAAGATGCTTAAATCTAGAATCGGAGATGCTTAATGGAGATGCTTAATGTGAGTCTGGAAGGAGAGTTTACAGTCTAACCAGACACCTAGGTATTTGTAGTTGTCCACATATTCTATGTCAGAACCGTCCAGAGTAGTAATGCTGGACGGGCAGGCAGGTGCGGGCAGTGATCGGTTGAAGAGCGTAGTTAGTTTAGTTTTACTTGCATTTAAGCGCAGTTGGAAGCCACAGAAGGAGAGTTGTATTGAAGCTCATCTGGAGGTTTGTTAACAGTATCCAAGGAAGGGCCAGAAGTATACAGAATGGTGTCGTCTGCGTAGAGGTGGATCAGAGACTCACCAGCAGTAAGAGCAACATCATTGATGTATACAGAGAAAAGAGTCGGCCCGAGAATTGAACCCTGTGGCACCCCCATAGAGACTGCTAGAGGTCCGGACAACATGCCCTCCGATTTGACACACTGAACTCTGTCTGAGAAGTAGTTGGTGAACCAGGCGAGGCAGTCATTTGAGAAACCAAAGCTGTTGAGTCTGCCGATAAGAATGCAGTGATTGACAGAGTCAAAAGCCTTGGCCAGGTTGACGAGTACTAGAGTGTCTAGAGTGTCTCCCCCCTTTGAAGAGGGGGATGACCGTGGCAGCTTTCCAATCTTTGGGGATCTCAGACGATACGAGAGGTTGAACAGGCTAGTAATAGGGGTTGCAACAATTTGCGACGGATAATTTTAGAAAGAGAGGGTCCAGATTGTCTAGCCCAGCTGGTTTATAGTGGTCCAGATTTTGCAGCTCTTTAAGAACATCAGCTGTCTGGATTTGGGTGAAGGAGAAATGGGGGAGGATTGGGCAAGTTGCTGTGGGGGGTGCAGAGCTGTTGACCGGGGTAGGGGGAGCCAGGTGGAATGCATGGCCAGCCGTAGAAAAATGCTTATTGAAATTCTCAATTATCGTGGATTTATCGGTGGTGACAGTGTTTCCTAGATTCAGTGCAGTAGGCAGCTGGGAGGAGGTGCTCTTATTCTCCATGGACTTTACAGTGTCACAGAACTTTTTTTGGAGTTTGTGCTACAGGATGCGAATTTGTGTTTGAAAAAGCTAGCCTTAGCTTTCCTAATCATCTCCTTCTCTCCATGTCAACATGGATAATATTATCTCTCTACTCATCCTGCTGTCTCTCAGGGGGACCAGGGTCAACCAGGGCCTCCGGGGCCTGAGGAGATCGTCGAGCCTCCAGACCTTTTCTACCCCAAAGGAGACAAGGTACCCTATATAGCGCGACTGCCTATGGGAACATTATGGACTTTCTCTGTACTTCGTCGTGCAAAGAAACACGTAGACTATATGCTTACCAAGGGTTGTAACAGTTGATGCCAAACCAACAGTGGGAACCAAGAAATGTAATTTTATAGTTTGGAGCATTAGGACTCAAAATATGGACTGCATTATTCTTCTTGAAGTCCAGAGCAATGAATGAGTTAACCCATAATTGGCTTGTTGTAACAGAGTTGGCTTTCGTCTACCACGATTAACTCTTGATGTTGTTTTTGTCTGTTTAAGGGGGATAAAGGGGTTCCTGGACCATGTGGACCCAGAGGCATAACTGTGAGTTTGTGTGTGCATGCTCGTGTGTGTGTGTGGTTTATGCATTTGTGTATTACATGTGTTTGAACTATAACTCTCCTTACAGGGAGAAAAATCCGATGAAGGACTAAAGGGAGAAACTGGAATCCGTGGCTTTCCTGGTCCTCGGGTAGGAACACTGTACTGTTGTGATCTGATGTCATAAAGCCGTCCTCCTGGCCCTCGGGTAGGAACACTGTACTGTTGTGATCTGATGTCATAAAGCCGTCCTCCTGGTCCTCGGGTAGGAACACTGTACTGTTGTGATCTGATGTCATAAAGCCGTCCTCCTCGGGTAGGAACACTGTACTGTTGTGATCTGATGTCATAAAGCCGTCCTCTTGGGCCTCAGGTAGGAACACAGTACGGTTGTGATCTGATGTCATAAAGCCGTCCTCTTGGGCCTCGGGTAGGAACACTGTACTGTTGTGATCTGATGTCATAAAGCCGTCCTCCTGGTCCTCGGGTAGGAACACTGTACTGTTGTGATCTGATGTCATAAAGCCGTCCTCTTGGCCCTCGGGTAGGAACACTGTACTGTTGTGATCTGATGTCATAAAGCCGTCCTCCTCGGTTAGGAACACTGTACTGTTGTGATCTGATATCATAAAGCCGTCCTCTTGGGCCTCAGGTAGGAACACTGTACAGTTGTGATCTGATGTCATAAAGCCGTCCTCTTGGGCCTCGGGTAGGAACACTGTACGGTTGTGATCTGATGTCATAAAGCCGTCGTCTTGGGCCTCGGGTAGGAACACTGTACAGTTGTGATCTGATGTCATAAAGCCGTCCTCCTTGTTATTATGTAGTCATCTGTTGTTGTCTTCCATATTACTTGATTCGTTGTCTTTTTTTTTTGTCTCTTATCTTCTCTGTCTAAGGGTTACATTGGATCTACCGGCCTGCCTGGAACGCCTGGACCACAGGTGGGACTTCTCCATCCTCTTAGTTTAGTCTCGTCAATGTTGTGTGGAATAATTACTCTCCAAAATATTGCTTTGCTATGTTTAACTACCAATGAATCTGCAGTTATATTGCATGAAAGGCATCTGAAGGAAACTGATTTGATTTAGTTTACTATAGTTTGGTCTGTTGTCAGATTTGAAATGCATTGGTTATTTTAGGAAACTAAAGGAGGAGAAGGTATTGTAATTTTAACGAGAAGAAGATATTTATTTTCACTTTATTCAGATGGGCACAGTAGGCAACGAGAGGGGAGACAGTGAGGGAGGAAGCTGTAGAGTAGCGGGGGGGTTTAGGATTTGTAACGAGGGTGTAGTACAAGTGCTGCAAGTGGCGACATTGCAGGCTAGACCAGGCTCAGGCACAGGAATTGTAGTTTTGACGTGAATGTCTGAATATTGTACTTTCTGTGAATGTTGACTTCTATACTGTATGTTATTAATGTAGTTGTTCTCCTTTCATTCAGGGCTATCCTGGAGACCAAGGGTTTCCTGGTCTGATCGGCAGGTCAGGACCAACGGTGAGCTGAACCCAGAACCAGCAGGTTGGGCTTAACCAGACAGTATCTGTCTATTTTCAGCAGGTTGGGTGGGCTCAACCAGGACCAGACAGTATCTGTCTATTATCAGCCAGCTGGGCTCAACCAGAACCAGACAGTATCTGTCTATTATCAGCCAGTTGGACTCAAACAGAACCAGACAGTATCTGTCTATTATCAGCAGGTTGGGTGGGCTCAACTCCATTAGTTCAGTTGACCCAGAAAGGGACACATTCTGGAGATATTGTATTTTATTACCCAGGCTTTATAGCTTTCAGTATTCAGATTTAAATGGGAGCTCTATGGGTGTGACTTCTTTAACTTCTTGCGTCGAGCCATCCCGGATCCGGGATCGTGAATACAGCCTCAAGCTCATTACCATAACGCAACGTTAACTATTCATGAAAATCGCAAATGAAATTAAATTAATATGCTAGCTCTCAAGCTTAGCCTTTTGTTAACAACACTGTCATCTCAGATTTTCAAAATATGCTTCTCAACCATAGCAAAACAAGCATTTGTGTAACAGCTAGCGCAGCTAGCGTAGCATTTAGCGTTAGCATCAGCAGGCAACATTTTCACAAAAAACAGAAAATCATTCAAATAAAATCATTTACCTTTGAAGAACTTCAGATGTTTTCAATGAGGAGACTCAGTTAGATAGCAAATGCTCAGTTTTTCCTGAAAGATTATTTGTTTAGGAGAAATCACTCCGTTTGGTGCGTCACGTTTTGCTACCAAAAAAAAACGAAAAATCAGTCATCAAAACGCCGAACTTTTTTCCAAATTAACTCCATAATATCGACTGAAACATGGTAAACGTTGTTTAGAATCAATCCTCAAGGTGTTTTTCACATATCTCTTCATGATATATCATTCGTTGAAAGCCTCTCTCCTCTCAATCACTGGATGACTGCGTGCAGCTTGTAGATTACGCACCAATTTAGACAAAGGACACCGGGCGGACCCCTGGTAAATGTAGTCTCTTATGGCCAATCTTCCAATGATATGCCTACAAATACATCACAATGCTGCAGACACCTTGGAGAAACGATAGAAAGGGCAGGCTCATTCCCGGCGCATGCACAGCCATATAAGGAGACAATGGAAAACAGAGCCTCAAAAATTCTGCCCATTTCCTGGTTGAAGTTTCATCTTGGTTTCGCCTGTAGCATGAGTTCTGTGGCACTCACAGATAATATCTTTGCAGTTTTGGAAATGCTAGAGTGTTTTCTTTCCAAAGCTGCCAATTATATGCATAGTCCAGCATCTTTTCGTGACAAAATATTGCGCTTAAAACGGGCACGTTTTTTTATCCATAAATTAAAAGAGCGCCCCCTATATCCAAGAAGTTAAACTTAATTTCAATTTGAGTCCATGAACACCCACCAACTATAATAACTCTTATCAAGTAGTGTCAAATGTTGAGGATACAGAACACATTTAATCCACGTAATAATTAACATTTCCTGTAGCTGCAGGATAATTTTCCTGCTGTAGCAAACTGGCTCAAATTAAGATCCTAGATCTGTATAGATTTTCTTGCCATCTTGGTTTGGGTCGGTACTTCGTCTACCCTCTTGTGGCTGAGTGCTGAAGCAACAGACAAAACCAGAAAGTGGATACATCAGTGTACATCATCTAAACTTGGCACATAAACAAAGCCTGGTTTGTGGCCTACATTTATATGAGATAAAAAAATTAAATAAAAAGATTATATATTGTACCAGTCAAAAGGTTGAACACACCGACTCATTCCAGGGTTCTTCTTTATTTTTACTATTTTCTACATTGTAGAATAGTAGTGAAGACATCAACACTATGAAGTAACACATACAGAATCATGTAGTACCCAAAATATATTTGAGATTCTTAAAAATAGCCACCCTTTGCCATGACAGCTTTGAACACTCTTGGCATTCTCTCAACCAGCTTCATGAGGTAGTCACCTGGAACTGCAATTAATAGGTGTGCTTTGTTAAAAGTCTGGAATTTCATTCCTTAATGCTTTTGAGCCAAATAGTTATGTTGTGACAAGGTAGGGGGGTATACAGAAGATAGCCGTATTTGGTAAAATACCAAGTCCATATTATGGCAGAGCTTTTGGAACACCATCTCCACCATGGTGGTGGCAGCAGAACAGCTCAAATAAACAGCTCAAATAAGCAAAGAGAAAAGACAAATAAATACAGGGAAATTCTTGAGGAAAACCTGTTTCTGTCTTCCAGAGATTTGAGTCTGGGACAGAGATTCACCTTCCAACAGGACAATGGCCTTAAGCATACTGCTAAAGCAACACTTGAGTGGTTTAAGGAGAAACATTTAAATGTCTAGGAATGGCCTAGTCAAGGCCCAGACCTCAATCCAATTTGAGAATATGTGGTATGACCTAAAGATTGCTGTATACCAGCGGAACCCATCCAAATTGAAGGAGCTGAAGCAGTTTGCCTTGAAGAATGGGCAAGAATGCCAGTGGCTAGATGTGCCAAGTTTATAGAGACATACCCCAAAAGACTTGCAGCTGTAATTGCTGCAAAAGGTGTCTCTACAAACTATTGACATTGGGGGGTGAATAGTTATGCACGCTCAAGTTTTCTGTTTCTTTGTCTTATTTCTTGTTTGTTTCACAATAAAATAATATTTTGCATCTTCAAAGTGGTAGGCATGTTGTGTAAATCAAATGACACAAACCCCCCAAAAATCTATTTTAATTCCAGGTTGTAAAGGCAACAAAATAGGAAAAATGTCAAGGGGGTGAATACTTTCACAAGCCACTGTAAATGTTTCACAGAGTTCAAGTAACAGACACATGTCAACATCAACTGTTCAGAGGAGACTGCGTGAATCAGGCCTTCATGGTCAAATTGCTGCAAAGAAACCACTACTAAAGGACACCGATTAGCAGAGATTAGCTTGGATCAAGAAACACGAGCAATGAACATTAGACCGGTGGAAATCTGTCCTTTGGTTTGATGAGTCTAAATTTGAGATTTTTGTTTTCAACCAGCGTTTCTTTGTGATACGCAGAGTAGGTGAACGGATGATCTCCGCATGTGTGGTTCCCACCGTGAAGCATGGAGGAGGTGTGGGGGTGCATTTCTGGTGACACTGTCAGTGATTCATTCTGCAGTGATACGCCATCCCATCTGGTTTACGCTTAGTGGGACTGTCATTTATTTTTCAACAGGACAATGACCCAACATACCCACAGGCTGTGTAAGGGCTATGTAACCAAGAACGAGAGGGATGGAGTGCTGCATCAGATGACCGGGGGCGTATTAACCGCGTTCTGGATCTCGAGCCAGACCACAGTCTGAAAGGATTGAATCAGTGTAACCAGTATTGCAAAAACTCCACCTAGCCTGTCTGAAGTCAAGGTGGAGCTATTGCCATATCTAATTGCCTACCCAATCTTTTTAGATCTATATACAGTAGAGCAAAAAAGTATTTAGTCAGCCACCAATTGTGCATGTTCTCCCACTTAAAAAGATGAGAGAGGCCTGTATTTTCATCATAGGTACACTTCAACTATGACAGACAAAATGAGAAAACAAAATCCAGAAAATCACATTGTAGGATTTTGAATTAATTTATTTGCAAATTATCTTTATTCAAACCTACACACTGGTTCGATGAAAAGGACACACTGTTTTCTCCACATTTTCCTCTGGAATGTCTTCCTCTGCTCTCTCAAAGTGTGTTTTTCTTTCCAACTCTCTCCACCCTCTTCCTCTTCACCTCTTCCATCACCTCTTCCACTCATCTTAGTTCTGTGAGGAATATTTGATAGGATTCCTGCGTCTGGCCACATTCCTATGTCTTGTTTTTTCTTTCTCCCTCCTCCCACTACTCCCACCTCCTCCCACTACTCCCACCTCCTCCCACTCATCACACCTCTTCCTTGTCACGCCCTGACCTGAGATATGTCTGTTTTCTTTATATTTTGGTTAGGTCAGGGCGTGACTAGGATGGGTACGCTAGTTTTTGTATTGTCTAGGGTTTTTGTATGTTCTAGAGTTTTTGTAGGTCTAGGTGATTTGTATGTTTATGGTGGCCTGATATGGTTCCCAATCAGAGTCAGCTGTTTATCGTTGTCTCTGATTGGGGATCATATTTAGGTAGCCATTTCCCTTTGGTGTTTGTGGGATCTTGTCTATATGTAGTTGCCTGTCAGCACTCGTTTTTATAGCGTCATGTTTCGTTTTGTTATTTTGTTAGTTTGTTCAGTGTTCATTCTGTAAATTAATAAGAATGTACACATACCACGCTGCACCTTGGTCCGATCCTTATAACGAACTTGACATTCCTACTCCTCCCACCTGCTTCCACTCATCCCACCTCCTCCCACTAGTTACCTAGCAACACCTAAAGACACAGATTGGACGGACTTTTCTGACATTCCAATGATGGGGTACTGTCCTGAGGCAGGATACATTCTAAGGCCCACCTCACCATTAATACAACATTCTAGTACAATATTTACTTCCACGTAATTGTTGTTCATTGGCGTAAATGGCCCATTGGACATGAACTAAAGACCATAGGTCACACATTCACCATTCCTCACACATCTTCACACAGGAATGACGTAATTAAATGATTATATTCACAAGTAAATTGAGTTGTATCTCTACTCCACTGAAACAGTTGTCTAGTTATCACGATATGGAGTAAACACATCAGAAACAGACAGTGGAGAAATGGACAATTCATCAAATATTGAACGCAAGTGGATCAGGCTGCACTTGCTGGTTGTTCAAACAAAATTGAAATGTGGAGACCTGCTTGAGCTATCAACTCAACTGGTTATGTTCCTACCCTTTTATCCTGTTTGTTGGGTTCTCTCTCCGTGACAACTGTTTTGCAACATATCAGCCTTGTTTCCTGCAAATGTTTCAATCATTCACTAAACCCTAAATTAATCATGTAGAAATAGAGCAAGTTGAGGAGACCAAACTGCTTGGTGTAACTCTGGATTGTCACCTCTCATGGTCAAAACAGATTGATACAACAGTAGCTAAGCTGGGGAGAAGTCTGTCCATAATAAATCGCTACTCTGCTTTCTTGACAGCGCTTTCAACAAGGCAGGTCCTACAGGCCCTGGTTTTGTCGCACCTGGACTACTGTCCAGTCGTGTGGTCAGGTGCCACAAAGAGGGACATAGGCAAATTAGAATTGGCCCAGAACAGAGCAGCACAGCTGGCCCTTGGATGTACACAGAGAGTCAACATTAATAATATGCATGTCAATCTCTCCTGGTTCAGGGTGGAGGAGATATTGACTGCATCACTACTTGTCTTTGTGAGAGGTATTGACATGTTGAAATCACAGAGCTGTCTAAGCATCTAGCTCACAGCTCAGACACCCATACATGTTCCACAAGACATGCCACCAGGGGTCTCTTCACATTCCAGAACAGACTACAGGAAGCACACAGTACTACATAGAGCCACGACTACATGGAACTCTATTCCACATCAAGTAACTCAGTCAAGCAGTAAACTACACCTTATGGAACAGAGCGGACTGTGAAGAGACACACACACACAGCATTCACACAGCACACACACAGCATTCACACATTCACAAACACATGCTAACACACGCACACTACACACACATATATTTTAATATGATTATTTTGCTGTATTATAAATGTTGTATTGTAGATATGTTATGGTAGAGTAGTGTGTTATGTATTGTTTTATTGTATTTCATTGTGATTGGATCCCAGGAAGAGTAGCTGTGGATTGGCAGGAACTAATGGGGATCCGGAATAAAATACCAAAATACAGTAGGGGCAGGAAACGGACAGAGAACTGGTCGAAGTCAAGGCCTACTTTTAACTAGCTAGCGTATAGAGAGGCAGGTTTTAGCACAATCTACTACATAGAGATGGATGATTTACTAAGAAGCTTCTGCATTTCTATAGAGCAAGATAATTCTGTTTTGGTGTTCTTCATCTAGGACCAAGGGTGATAGATATCTTTTAAAGAGCCAACTCACTTTCTCACAACAGTTTACTGTAAACCGGCCCTTCAACTGCCTCTTTGTGGTTATCATATTCTTGTCTCAGTCATTTTTTAAATATATATTTTGAGTGCTTACTCTAAAAAGGTCATTTTTAAAGTTTATATATATATATTGTTTAACAGAAGCAAAACAATAGCAGCATTTGTAATAAGGTCTACTAAAATGAAGATGGCTCTACTTTCTGTCCCCAAAGCTTTCTCTCCTAGCCAACCCCTTTGTGATGTCATGCCTGGCGCGCTTGTAACTGTGACATCATCGCTAGACATAAAATTGGCTATGGACAAAGATGGACTCAAAAGATGGCCATTGTATTGACATAATAAAACATTTTAGAGACTCTTGCATGAACTCTTGTACAATTCTGTGTACTACACTTCTTTAATTCAGGGCCACAGATCTAGCAACTGGAATTTAAATGAATCTCTTGAATTGAAATCGATGCCAACCCAGATAATGAGTAGCACAGGGAGTGTTTCCTGACCATATGATCTGTCCAGGAAAAACTCCTGGCCATATTTATGAGTGATGATCTCCTATGTTGCCCCACAGTAAATTAATGCATTATTATTATTATTATTATTATTATCATTATCATTAGGTAATAACCTCTCTCCCTGTATCCTCGCAGGGTTTCCCAGGAGACAAAGGCATCAGAGGACCGGCGAGCCAAATATACCACAATTCCACTGTAGCAGGTTAGAGGACACCTCAGTTATACGAGGTCCATACTTAAAGAACATTAGAAAAAGTTTAAACTTCAAAAACGACCATTTAAAATCATTGACATAGTTGCCCGTGATACAATGCTACATGTTAGTTTTTCCCATTAGATAACATGTAACATTTAGCGCTATGCTAACCTGACCAGCTGGCAGTGATTTATGTCCGGTAACAAATTCTGTATCAGCCAATTACAAATGTTGACGTATTGTTGTTGGATGTGATGGATCACTTTTCCATGAAAGCGTCCTTAACAAAGTCAAACGGCACCACCTACTAGTCAAAGTTACTAAAATGCACAACATATAAACTGGATGAATAGCCTGGTAGTTCCTGGTAGTTCCTGGTGGTTCCTGGTGGCTCCTGGTGGCTCCTGGTGGCTCCTGGTGGCTCCCGGTGGCTCCTGGTGGCTCATGGTAGCTCCTGGTAGTTTTCGCCGTTTACGGAAAGTTTGAATCCCAGGTGAGATATATATTTTTTCCCCTTTGAAATGTAGTATTACATTTTATTGTGTTGAGAATAGAAGAGAGAAGGGCAGTCAACCTTGTAACTGACATCAAAACTATGAAATAACATATATGGAATCACGTAATAACCAAAAAAGTGTAGATTCTACAAATAACTACCCTTTGCCTTGATGACAGCTTTGCACACTCTTGGTATTCTCTCAATCAGCTTCACCTGGAATGCTTTTACAACAGTCTTGAAGGAGTTCCCACATATGCTGAGCACTTGTTGGCTGATTTTCCTTCAGTTATGGTCCATCACTCTCCCTCTTGGTCAAAAGAGCCATGCTGGTTAAGTGTGCTTTGAAGTCTAAATAAATCACTGACAGTGTTACCAGCAAAGCACCCCCAGCACACCATCACATCTCCTCCTCCATGCTTTACGGTGGGAACCACGCATGTGGAGATCATCTGTTCACCTAGTCTGCATCTCATAAAGACGTGGCGGTTGGAACCAAAAAGATCAAATTTGGACTCATCAGACCAAAGGACAGATTTCCACCGGTCTAATGTCCATTGCTCGTGTTTCTTGGCCCAAGCAAGTCTCTTCTTCTTATTGGTGTCCTTTTAGTAGTGGTTTCTTTGCAGCAATTTGACCATGAAGGCCTGATTTCAAGCAGTCTCCTCTGAACAGTTGATGTTGAGATGTGTCTGTTACTTGAACTCTGTGCAGCATTCATTTGGGCTGCTATTTCTGAGGCTGGTAACTCTAAGGAACTTATCCTCTGCAGCAGAGGTATCTCTGGGTCATCCTTTCCTGGGACGGTCCTCATGAGAGCCAGTTTTATCAGGGGGCTTGATGGTTTTTGCGACTTGAGGAAACTTTCAAATTTCTGACCTTAATGTCTTAAAGTAATGCTGGACTCTCGATTCTCTTTGCTTATTTGAGCTGTTCTTACCATAATATGGACTTGGTCTTTTACCAAACAGGGCTATCTTCTGTATACCACCACTACCTTGTCACAACACAACTGATTGGCTCAAACACATTAAGAAGGAAAGAAATTCCACAAATTCAGAAGGCACACCTGTTAATTGAAATGCATTCCAGGTGACTACCTTATGAAGCTGGTTGAGAGAATGCCAAGAGTGTGCAAAGCTGTCAAAGGCAAACGGTGGCTACTTTGAAGAATCTGAAATATAAAATGTATTTTGATTTGTTTAACACTGTTTTGGTTACTACATGATTCTATATGTGTTATTTCATAGTTTCAATTTCTTCACTATTATTCTACAATGTAGAAAATAGTAAAAATAAAGAAAAACCTTGAATGAGTCAGTGTGTCCAAACATGCGGGGGCGCAACATGTCCCCCCACATTCTGAAATTGCATTTTTGTTCCCCCCCCCCAGTTTTATCATTGGAATGTGACACAAAACAGGCAACACTGTGCTTTAGAACCATGCCGACGCCTTTGAGCGGTGGACTAGGCTGTTTGGAGTGTTTATCCGATTGGATAAAAAAATATATACAATAATAATAATAATAATAATGCCCCACCCTCCACTTCGAAAACCAACGTTTTTTTAATGCATTATTAGAATCGTATGCGTTATTTGAATCAAGCATCGAGGACCAGCAGTGAACAGTGTGTGTATGCCACCTGACAGCGATGGTAACTATTGGACAAGACCGTAAGGCTCTTCTACTCCTTTATGGGTTTTTTCTGTCAAAGCACATGGATGTGAAACGGATATGCAAAAACACGCGCTTTTGTCATATGTGAACACGTGCATGTATTATTGGGACGCTGCACTTTACAGACCAAGTAAACCTTGAATTTGAAGGCTTAAAATATCCCTCTGGTGGACAAATTGACCTATTTTAAGAAGTGCCATTGGATATAAAGTTGGATATAAAGTCTAAGATCTTTGATAAGTTGATGCGGAATTTGTTACTGAACCTAATCACTGCCACCTGGTCAGGATAACATAGGGCTAAATGTGCCAGGTTGTGTAATGGGAAAAACTAACATAGCATTTTATCACCTGCAACTACATCAACAATTTGATTTGGCTAACGCACATTTTGAGACAGTTTTTCTAATGTTCTCAAATATGGACCCATAGAGTTAATTTATGTTGTTTGTTATGTTTATTTCTTTAACCTTTTTGTTTATCCAGAGAAACCTGATCCAAGACAATGTGAGATTATGATTAGGAAATACCTGTAGGAAGAAAACATAACAGCGCATGAGATCTGAATCATGGTCAAATAAGAAACAGACTCTGTATCCACTGCATTGCAGGTTACCCTGGTGATCCCGGCCCCCAGGGTCCAAGGGGAGCACCAGGTGACATTGGAGAGATGGGCATTAATGGACCTCCCGGACCACCAGGGGTATTAAGCTCCACAGGTCAACATTTCACCATCTTTATGATATATAATATATCCTATCCCCTATTTCTTTAAATGTTTTGTCTTTTTTCTGGTCCTGTTTCCTAATTGTCCTAATTGTCCTACTTTCCACCAATTCCTTATACCAGCCTCTTCCTTTTTTAAATCCAAGAACGGAAGTAAACAAGAGTCACTTTGGGATGGATTATTGTGGCCAAGGGCCAGTCTTCTGTCCCCTGCCTTTCTATCCATTCACGTCCTGTCCTACTATAGTAGACAATGCTCATATTTGTACAAAATAAGAGCACAGCTGTTGTAACTTGTGCTCTTACTTTTTCATGGCTCTTTAAGTCTATTTGCCCCCTTTCTGATTTGATCTATTTTTGCATATCTTTGATATGGAATGTTGTCACATCTTCAACCAAAACCTAATATTAGATTAAGGGAACCTGAGTTTACAAATAACCCCCAAAAATGTGAAACTTATTGCATTTATTTAATTAACAAAGTTATGCAACACCCAATTCCCCTGTGTGGAAAAAGTAATTGCCCCCTTACACTCAGTAACTGGTTCTGCCACCTTCAGCTGCAATGACTGCAACCAACAGCTTCCTGAAACAGCGGATGTTCATTTTTACGCAGACGATACTGTTCTTTATTCAAGCGGTAGTAGTTTATCTTTAGCTTTTGAAAATGCCCAAAGAGCATTTAACATCATACAACCAAATCTGTATGATTTAATGCTGATTCTAAATTTGGGTAAAACAAATACCAGGCATGTTACAAATCACGTCATTGCTACATTGGCTGGACATACTATAGAGCAAGTTAAAGTGTACAAATATTTGGGTGTGTGGGTTGATGATAAGCTGAGCTTCACTGCATGTAGAGAAGTTGATAAGGAAGCTCAAGCTGAAAATAGGATCTTATTACCGGCATAAGGCTTGTTTTTCTTTTGAGGCCAGGAAGGAGCTGGTACGATGTACATTACTGTCAGTTTTAGATGTGAGTGATTGTTACGACTTCTAGGAGTAGTGGGTGCGGAGTCAGGCGCAGAGGGTTTAGGACAATAGTATTTATTCCGGTGACAGAAACGGTCAAGCCAAAAACACCAGGTGCAGACAAACTACCGGCCCAAAAACAGGACCCAAACAGTCTGGAGAAAATAAGAAAAATGCACATCCACAAAACGAACAGAGGAACAAGCCCGCACAAAAGCAGGCGGGCATAACCGGCTTAAATAGCCCTAACCAAAACCCAAACATGAAACAGGTGTAACCAATAAGACAAAACTAACAGAGGAACAAGCCCACACAAAAGCAGGCGAGCATAACTGGCTTAAATAGCCCTAACCAAAACCCAAACAAGAAACAGGTGTAACCAATAAGACAAAACTAACAGAAAAGGGGATCGGTGGCAGCTTGTAGACCGGTGACGACGGCCACCCGAACAGGAAGAGGAGCCACCTTCTGTGGGAGTCGTGACAGTGATGTTATATACAGTATATCACAAAAGTGAGTACACCCCTCACATTTTTGTAAGTATGAGTATATATTTTCATGTGAGAAGACTGAAGAAATGACACTTTGCTACAATGTAAAGTAGTGAGTGTACAGCTTGTATAACAGTGTAAATTTGCTGTCCCCTCAATAACTCAACACACAGCCATTAATGTCTAAACCGCTGGCAACAGAAGTGAGTACACCCCTAAGTGAAAATGTCCAAATTGGGCCCAAAGTGTCAATATTTTGTGTGGCCACCATCATTTTCCAGCACTGCCTTAACCCTCTTGGGCATGGAATTCACCAGAGCTTCACAGGTTGCCACTGGAGTCCTCTTCCACTCCTCCATGACGACATCACGGAGCTGGTGGATGTTAGAGATCTTGCACTCCTCCACCTTCCATTTGAGGATGTCCCACAGATACTCAATAGGGTTTAGGTCTGGAGACATGCTTGGCCAGTCCATCACCTTTACCCTCAGCTTCTTTAGCAAGGCAGTGGTCGTCTTGGAGGTGTGTTTGGGGTCGTTATCATGTTGGAATACTGTCTCCGAAGGGAGGGGATCATCCTCTGCTTCAGTATGTCACAGTACATGTTGGCATTCATGGTTCCCTCAATGAACTGTAGCTCCCCAGTGCCGGCAGCACTCATGCAGTCCCAGACCATGACACTCCCACTACCATGCTTGACTGTAGGCAAGACGCACTTATCTTTGTACTCCTCACCTGGTTGCCGCCACACAAGCTTGACACCATCTGACCCAAATCTCATCAGGACATGGTTCCAGTAATCCATGTCCTTAATCTGCTTGTCTTCAGCAAACTGTTTGCGGGCTTTCTTGTGCATCATCTTTAGAAGAGGCTTCCTTCTGGGACGACAGCCATGCAGACCAATTTGATGCAGTGTACGGCGTATGGTCTGAGCACTGACAGGCTGACCCCCCACCCCTTCAACCTCTGCAGCAATGCTGGCAACACTCATATGTCTATTTCCCATAGACAACCTCTGGATATGACGCTGAGCACATGCACTCAACTTCTTTGGTCGACCATGGCGAGGCCTGTTCTGAGTGGAACCTGTCCAGTTAAACTGCTGTATGGTCTTTGCCAAGACCCTGAGCTGCAGCACGGTGGCCATTTTCTTATAGCCCAGGCCATCTTTATGTAGAGCAACAATTATAATTTTTTCTTCAGATCCTCAGAGAGTTCTTTGCCATGAGGTGCCATGTTGAACTTCCAGTGACCAGTCAGTATGAGGGAGTGTGAGAGCGATGACACCAAATTTAACACACCTGCTCCCCATTCACACCTGAGACCTTGTAACACTAACGAGTCACATGACACCAGGGAGGGAAAATGGCTAATTTGGCCCAATTTGGACATTTTCACTTAGGGGTGTACTCACTTTTGTTGCCAGCGGTTTAGACATTAATGGCTGTGTGTTGAGTTATTTTGAGGGGACAGCAAATTTACACTGTTATACAAGCTATACACTCACTACTTTACATTGTAGCAAAGTGTCATTTCTTCAGTGTTGTCACATGAAAAGACATACTCAAATATTTACAAAAATGTGAGGGGTGTACTCACTTTTGTGATATTCTGTATCTGCAGTCCTCAGCCAGTACCCTGAGAGCACTTGATTCAGTGTATCATGCAACCCTCGGGTTCATTACAAATCAGAAACGTCTAACACATCATTGTGATCTCTACAGCGCTGTTGGCTGGTCGTCATTGACCTTGCGTAGGCTGAAACACTGGTATACACTGATTTAGAAGGCCATATTGGGTAAAATGCCATTTTATCTCTGTTCTATTTAGTCAGGTCAGTAAATAAATATCAATTACGGTCCCGTTCTGATTTGCTTTTAACAGTACCAAAAATTAGAACAGGTCATGGTAGAAATAGTTTCTTAGCACCGTGGCCCTGGAATTCTCTCCTGAACATTTTAAAATGTGATGATCTGTTTTCGTTGGTGGAGTTTAAACACTTAATTGATGTATATATCATAGAAGAGTGTTATTGTTTTTAGGCCAGCTGTTTTTAGTGAAGATGTTTGTGTTTTTAATGTAATATGTAATTGTTGTACTGTATGTGTGTTTTATAGTTTTGTTTAATGTTGTGTTAGTGTATGTAAGTTGTTTTGTCTGAAACGTTGTTCCCTCTGCTGCTATTGGACCAGGTCTCTCTTGGAAAAGAGATATTATCTCAATGAGAAAAAAACGGTATAAATAAAGGTAAAATACAATTTTAAAAAATAAAATTGTTGATCAGTCTCTCTCATCGCCATGCAGAACTGCTTTAACTCAGCGACATTTGTGGGTTTTCAAGCGTGAACTGCTTGTTTCAAGTCCTGCCACAACATCTTAATTGGGATTAGGTCTGGACTTTGACTTGGCCGTCCCAAAACTTCATATTTGTTGCTTTTTTCATGTAGACTTAATTGTGTGTTCTGGATCATTGTCTTGCTGCAGGACCCAGCTGCACTTCAGCTCACAGACAGATGGCCTGACATTCTCCTGTAGAATTCTCTGATACAGAGCAGAATTCATGGTTCCTTCTATTAAGACAAGCTGTCCAGGTCCCGAGACAGCAAAGCATCTCCAAACCATCACACTACAACCACCATGTTTGACCGTTATTGTAAGGTTCTTACTGCGAAATACAGTGTTTGGTTTTCACCAGACATAATGGGACCCATCTCATCCAAAAAGTTGACTCCAGTTTGCCAAAAAATACCTGCATGATAATTAAGACTCTTGGAAGAATGTTCTATGGACAGATGATTCAAAAGTATAACTTTTTGAACGACATGGGCCCCATTATGCCTGGCAAAAACCAAACTGCATTCCACAGTAAGAACCTCATACCAACGGTCAAGCATTGTGGAATGTTAGATCATCCATCTGCGAGTCGATCAAATCAAAGTTTATTTGTCACGTGCGCCGTGACAACAGGTGTAGACCTTACAGTGAAATGCTTACTTACAGGCTCTAACCAACAGTGCAAAAAAGGTATTAAGTGAACAATAGATAAGTAAAGAATTAAAAACAACAGTAAAAAAAAGATAGTAAAACACAAGTTTACATGAAAATGGATAAAAAGCAACAAATTTGAAGTTTTGGAACAGCCAAGTCAAAGTCCAGACCTAATCCCAATTGAGATGTTGTGGCAGGACTTGAAACGAGCAGTTCCTGCTTGAAAACCCACAAATGTCGCTGAGCTAAAGCAGTTCTGCATGGAAGAGTGGGGCAAAATTCCTCCACAGCGACGTGAGAGACTGATCAACAACTACAGGAAGCATTTGGTTGGAGTCATTGCAGCTAAAGGTGGAACAACTAGTTATTGAGTGAAAGTGGGCAATTACTTTTTCCACATAGGGGCATTGCATAACTTTGTTCATGAAATAAATGAAATAAGTATGTAATTGTTGTATTATTTGTTCCCCCCAGGTTCCCTTTATCTAATATTATGTTTTGGTTGAAGATTTGGTATCAAAAATATGCAAAAGTAGAGGAAATTAGAAAGGGGGGAAATACTTTTTCACTGCTACCATGCACCACTCACTATATCCATCACCTTTCAACCCTCAACCCCTGACCCCTCGTCTGTCCTTTTCATTGTCCAGGTCAACCAGGGCAGCTAGGTTACCCCGGGCTCCCTGGTCCTAAGGGTTTAAAGGGGGAGCCAGGAAGGTACTACACTATAGAGCCAATACCAGGACAACCAGGTGAAAGAGGGCGTCCCGGAGCCAAGGGGTTCAGAGGCCCCCCGGGTCGTCCAGGTAGGACCACACAATACCAGACTGTATGGAGTCACACCACAAGCTCTCTCTAGCCACTGTCCATGACTTAAATATGATCTGCCAATTTTCATGTAGTCATTGAAATGGTACACGTTGGAACTTACATGATGCACGTTCTAGCGTGAATACAAGGTATACTGTGAACTGTTACTGACATGGTGTGCGTTTTCCCTTCCATTGTGTGCACCTCCTTGGCCTTGACATAATCGCTGTGTTTCGACGGTGTATAATTGCTGGAATTCTGTTAGGATGTGGAGGTAAGCGTGATGTCATTGTATATTGATTGTGATAAACTGTCTGGTTCGAGCCCTGAATGCTGATTGGCTGACAGCCGTGGTATATCAGACCGTAATACCACGACTATGACAAAACAACATTTATTTTTACTGCTCTAATTACGTTGGTTACCAGTCTATAATAGCAGTAAGGCACCTTTGGGGGTTTGTGGTATATTTGCCAATATACCACGGCTAAGGACCGTATCTAGGGACTCAAATCAAATCAAACTTTATTAGTCACATGCACCGAATACAACAAGTGTAGACCTTACTGTGAAATGCTGACTTACAAGCCCTTAACCAACAGTGCAGTTCAATAAGAGTTAAGAAAATATGTACCCAATAAATTAAAGTAAAAAGTAACACAATAAAATAACAATAACGAGGCTATATACAGGGTGTACCGGTACCGAGTCAATGTGTGGGGGTACAGGTTAGAGGTAATTTGTACATGTAGGTAGGGGTAAAGTGACTATGCATAGATAATAAACAGTGAGTAGCAGCAGTGTACAAAACAAATGCGTGGGGTTGGTGTTAAATGCGGGGGGGGGGTGAATGTAATAGTCCGGTGGCCATTTTATTAATTGTTCAGCGGCCTTATGGCTTGATGGTAGAAGCTGTTAAGGAGGCTTTTGGTCTGTTGCGTCGTGCCTAAGAACAGCCCTTAGCCGTGGTGTATTGGCCATATACCACACCTCCTCGGACCTTATTGCTTCAACATCAACTATCAACATATTTCAAATACTGTTTAGGGCAGTGTCCCAAATAGCATTATATTTCTCATATAGTGCCCTGATTTTAGGGCCCAGAGGGTACATAGTAATGCTCTATGTATGGAATAGTGCGGTTTGGGATGCAGACTAGATGTTGGACTGACACAATGCAAAGTTTCAGGTTGTTAGTCCATTTTCTGAAGTCACTGATATAACTGGCACTGATGATCAGTGGAGTTATGTTATTAATGATAAATTATTTTTTTTGGGGGGGGGGTCGTTTACCAATCATGTCCTGTAGGCATTTATTGTGTTCCTGGTGAGCCGGGTGTACGAGGAGACGATGGCGATACCGGATATCCAGGATTAACGGGATACAAAGGAGAAAAAGGTGAATGACCTTCATTTATTTTTATGTATTTAACGTGGCAAGTCAGTTAAGAACAAATTCTTATTTTAAAATGACAGCCTACCCCGGCCAAACCCTAACCCGGACGACGCTGGGCCAATCCCAAACCCTAACCCGGACGACGCTGGGCCAATCCCAATCACGGCCGGTTGTGATACAGCCTGGAATCAAACCAGTGTCTGTAGTGACGCCTCTAGCACTAAGATGCAGTACCTTAGACCGCTGCGCCACTTGGGACCTGTTGGTCGTGTGCACTTGTTTCTTCCGTGTGTGTGTGTGTTTGTATGTGTGTGTGTGTGTGCGCGTCTGTGCATGTCTGTCTGCGTGTGATTACACTAACCATGTCTGCGTCTGTCCTTCAGGCTACAACGGTGAGTGTGAGTGTACGTACGAGAATGGTCACAGAGGGATCCCAGGTCCTCCGGGCCCCCGCGGACCCCTAGGGTATGACGGGCTGCCAGGGCACAGCGGAGAGAAAGGTGACCATGGATATAATGGGGACCCTGGCTCACAAGGATCCCACGTAAGGCTAACCCATATTGTAGAACATAGAAACTAATTATAAACCCTTTTTATTAAACCTATTGCAAAGTGTAATGGCGAGTCCCTATGAGACGCCACTGTAACAGGTTGAGAGGAGTTCATGACGTGCCCACAGAATCGGCTTTCCAAACGTAGGTATTTCTTTGGGTGATGTTCCTATTTCTTGCATAAGAAACGATACATAGTTCCAATACAGAATATATTATAATATAATATAATATAATATATAATATAATACAGAATATTCCAATATGCAGAGGAGTAATCTATGATTCCTGTGGGATGGTATGAACTCTATGCTCTATCACCTGTACTAACCCTTCCTGGTCACCTGTACTAACCCTTCCTGGTCACCTGTACTAACCCTTCCTGGTCACCTGTACTAACCCTTCCTGGTCACCTGTACTAACCCTTCCTGGTCACCTGTACTAACCCTTCCTGGTCACCTGTACTAACCCTTCCTGGTCACCTGTACTAACCCTTCCTGGTCACCTGTACTAACCCTTCCTGGTCACCTGTACTAACCCTTCCTGGTCACCTGTACTAACCCTTCCTGGTCACCTGTACTAACCCTTCCTGGTCACCTGTACTAACCCTTCCTGGTCACCTGTACTAACCCTTCCTGGTCACCTGTACTAACCCTTCCTGGTCACCTGTACTAACCCTTCCTGGTCACCTGTACTAACCCTTCCTGGTCACCTGTACTAACCCTTCCTGGTCACCTGTACTAACCCTTCCTGGTCACCTGTACTAACCCTTCCTGGTCACCTGTACTAACCCTTCCTGGTCACCTTAACCCTTCCTGGTCACCTAACCCTTCCTGGTCACCTGTACTAACCCTTCCTGGTCACCTGTACTAACCCTTCCTGGTCACCTGTACTAACCCTTCCTGGTCACCTGTACTAACCCTTCCTGGTCACCTGTACTAACCCTTCCTGGTCACCTGTACTAACCCTTCCTGGTCACCTGTACTAACCCTTCCTGGTCACCTGTACTAACCCTTCCTGGTCACCTGTACTAACCCTTCCTGGTCACCTGTACTAACCCTTCCCGGGTCACCTGTACTAACCCTTCCTGGTCACCTGTACTAACCCCTTCCTTCCGGGTCACCTGTACTAACCCTTCCGGGTCACCTGTACTAACCCTTCCTGGTCACCTGTACTAACCCTTCCTGGTCACCTGTACTAACCCTTCCTGGTCACCTGTACTAACCCTTCCTGGTCACCTGTACTAACCCTTCCTGGTCACCTGTACTAACCCTTCCTGGTCACCTGTACTAACCCTTCCTACTAACCCTTCCTGGTCACCTGTCACCCTTCCTGGTCACCTAACCCTTCCTGGTCACCTGTACTAACCCTTCCTGGTCACCTGTACTAACCCTTCCTGGTCACCTGTACTAACCCTTCCTGGTCACCTGTACTAACCCTTCCTGGTCACCTGTACTAACCCTTCCTGGTCACCTGTACTAACCCTTCCTGGTCACCTGTACTAACCCTTCCTGGTCACCTGTACTAACCCTTCCTGGTCACCTGTACTAACCCTTCCTGGTCACCTGTACTAACCCTTCCTGGTCACCTGTACTAACCCTTCCTGGTCACCTGTACTAACCCTTCCTGGTCACCTGTACTAACCCTTCCGGGTCACCTGTACTAACCCTTCCGGGTCACCTGTACTAACCCTTCCGGGTCACCTGTACTAACCCTTCCGGGTCACCTGTACTAACCCTTCCTGGTCACCTGTACTAACCCTTCCTGGTCACCTGTACTAACCCTTCCTGGTCACCTGTGCTAACCCTTCCTGGTCACCTGTGCTAACTCCTTCCTGGTCACCTGTGCTAACCCTTCCTGGTCACCTGTGCTAACCCTTCCTGGTCACCTGTGCTAACCCTTCCTGGTCACCTGTGCTAACCCTTCCTGGTCACCTGTGCTAACCCTTCCTGGTCACCTGTGCTAACCCTTCCTGGTCACCTGTGCTAACCCTTCCTGGTCACCTGTGCTAACCCTTCCTGGTCACCTGTGCTAACCCTTCCTGGTCACCTGTGCTAACCCTTCCTGGTCACCTGTGCTAACCCTTCCTGGTCACCTGTGCTAACCCTTCCTGGTCACCTGTGCTAACCCTTCCTGGTCACCTGTACTAACCCTTCCGGGTGTACTAACCCTTCCGGGTCACCTGTGCTAACCCTTCCTGGTCACCTGTGCTAACCCTTCCTGGTCACCTGTGCTAACCCTTCCTGGTCACCTGTGCTAACCCTTCCTGGTCACCTGTGCTAACCCTTCCTGGTCACCTGTGCTAACCCTTCCTGGTCACCTGTGCTAACCCTTCCTGGTCACCTGTGCTAACCCTTCCTGGTCACCTGTGCTAACCCTTCCTGGTCACCTGTGCTAACCCTTCCTGGTCACCTGTGCTAACCCTTCCTGGTCACCTGTGCTAACCCTTCCTGGTCACCTGTGCTAACCCTTCCTGGTCACCTGTGCTAACCCTTCCTGGTCACCTGTGCTAACCCTTCCTGGTCACCTGTGCTAACCCTTCCTGGTCACCTGTGCTAACCCTTCCTGGTCACCTGTGCTAACCCTTCCTGGTCACCTGTGCTAACCCTTCCTGGTCACCTGTGCTAACCCTTCCTGGTCACCTGTGCTAACCCTTCCTGGTCACCTGTGCTAACCCTTCCTGGTCACCTGTGCTAACCCTTCCTGGTCACCTGTACTAACCCTTCCAGGTCACCTGTACTAACCCTTCCTGGTCACCTGTACTAACCCTTCCTGGTCACCTGTACTAACCCTTCCTGGTCACCTGTACTAACCCTTCCAGGTCACCTGTACTAACCCTTCCTGGTCACCTGTACTAACCCTTCCAGGTCACCTGTACTAACCCTTCCTGGTCACCTGTACTAACCCTTCCTGGTCACCTGTACTAACCCTTCCTGGTCACCTGTACTAACCCTTCCTGGTCACCTGTACTAACCCTTCCTGGTCACCTGTACTAACCCTTCCAGGTCACCTGTACTAACCCTTCCTGGTCACCTGTACTAACCCTTCCTGGTCACCTGTACTAACCCTTCCTGGTCACCTGTACTAACCCTTCCTGTACTAACATCCCTAGAGAGACGACTTATACACAACACGTTGAAAGACACATAATCAAGCCAAAGTGTAACCCAGACGTCTCACGCACAAAGTGTAACCCAGACGTCTCACGCACAAAGTGTAACCCAGACGTCTCACGCACAAAGTGTAACCCAGACGTCTCACGCACAAAGTGTAACCCAGACGTCTCACGCACATGCTGTGTTGGTGGTGGTTTTTCATTGTATGGTTGAGTTGAATATTCATCATCTTTAAAGGTGTATTCTGTAACTTTCAATTCCAGTCAAAAATCTCCCCCTGCACTTGTTTGTAAACTGAGTGTGTGGTTCTTGGCGAATGGAATTGTTTTCCAGGTCACAATTGTAAATGAGAACTTGTACTCAACTTGCCTACCTGGTTAAATAAAGGTGAAATAAAAAAATAAAAAAATTTGTGAAGATAAAATAAACATATTTCACCTTTTAAGTTGTATGGCGTGTGAGATGTTGTCTGGACTGTAGGGCAACCCAGGCAGGTTACAGTGATGTTGTCTGGACTGTAGGGCAACCCAGGCAGGTTACAGTGATGTTGTCTGGACATGCTTCCCCCTGTAGGGCAACCCAGGCAGGCCTGGTTACAATGGAGTGAAGGGACAGAAGGGAGAGTCCTATGTGACCAACTATAAAGGTGAGTGGAAGATGCGATCCAGATTAGAATGGGCAACGTGAGAGAATCTCTTACGCCTCGATCAGACCATCAGCGTCATTGCGTTTTGGTACACCAGAAGTACACTCATTTCCATTGGAACGCTGCGTTTGCCTTGCGTCATTGTGTTGTAGAGGCAGTTGCACTGCGTTCTGGTTGGTGCATACCTTGGGATTTATCCAAGTATACATCAAACTGTATGTGTAGACTATACAGAAAGGTTGGCAGAAGGTGAATGTTGAACCTTACACAGACACACACACACACACACACACACATATAACCAGTAAACATTGGCGCGGCAGGGTAGCCAAGTGGTTAGAGCGTTGGACTAGTAACCGGAAGGTTGCAAGTTCAAACCCTCGAGCTGACAAGGTACAAATCTTTCATTCTGCCCCTGAACAGGCAGTTAACCCACTGTTCCTAGGCTGTCATTGAAAATAATAATTTGTTCTTAACTGACTTGCCTAGTTAAATAAAGGTAAAAAAAAAACACATGTCTGATCACATAATGATGGAAATCTGATTGCAGGATTTATTAATAAGCAATGACAATCTGATCGAGGTGTTACAGGTCTCTATAGAACATCACACCAATAACAGGACAGTGAGTTATTTAGTATGTGTATGTGATGTGATTCCTGTGGGAATTGAATCCGTATCTTGTGTCTTACTTTTCCAACTGAGCCACAGAGGAAAACATATTGTTAACATATTGAAAACATATTTTAACCCATGCTGGTTTGAAATTACGTTTGTCACTTTTTAAATGACCCCCTCAACCTTCTTCATAACATTGCCTTTAGCATTTTGGTGTAATACATTGACATAACTTGTTGTTTTGGACATTTTAATTGACAGGTGCGAAGGGTGACCCGGGCTTCAATGGCCCCAACGGACCGCATGGCGCCACCGGTCGACCAGGATCCGATGGCTTCCCTGGCGCTGTGGGAGACCCCGGACCCCCGGTGAGTTAGTGGGCTAGTCTGTCAGAGGAACATTAATCCACCCAGGGTCATTTTGATTTGAAATGTGGGGGGACATTAGTATCATTTCCTACATTTCTACACTATAATATTGGGGTAACAGTCAATTCCCACTGGGCACAAACGTTAATTCAACGTCTATTCCATGTCTATTCCACGTTGGTTCAATGTAATTTCATTGAAATGAGGTGGAAACAACGTTGCTTCAACCAGTGTGTTCCCAGCGGGTTAGTGCATCTGCAGTCTGTCTGTGTTGTCAGTGTACAATTTCTGCTCCAGGCTTCCACTAGGTACAGATCTAGGATCAGCTTGCCCTCCCCAAGTCCTAACCCAATCATTAGTGGGGAAAATGCAAAACTGACTTTAGATCAGCCTGTAAGGGACAACTTGTGATGACTTGCCATCCGTCAGGGTGACGGTTACGGTGGCTTGGTAGGTGACAAAGGCTACCCAGGGCTCCATGGTCCTGAAGGCCCCCCAGGCAGACCGGGCCCCTCAGGCCCTGGTGCTCCAGGCCGTCATGGCCCCCAAGGGCCCCCAGGGGATGTGGGCCTCCCAGGTCCCCCTGGACAAACTGGACAACCTGGACCTCTAGGTAGGACCGATAGAGAGAGAAACGCCTGAATGAAAATCTACTCCGTGGTAATGGTCTTAGGTTAACATTATGTCATTTAATATTTACTGAACAAAATGTGTTCTATCTATTTATTGCATATATGTGTTTATTCATGCCAAATCTAGTTCAGCTCAAAATCTGTTTTACTGAAGGGAAACCTTTTTCTTTGCATCACCAGGCGAGGTTCTGCCCTGTGGCCCTTCCAACCCTGGCCTACCTGGCTTAAAGGGTCTACTTGGGCCCCCAGGTAAGCAACTACTGTACATACACACATAATCTTTAACAGTGTCAGTATGTGTTTTTAGGCTTTCTTAGCATACTTTGGGAGTCTGAAATATGATTAATAGGTGATGTATTGATTGAACGTGGTGATAGATTGATTGACAGTGTTGATACATTGATTGACAGGATACATATTGATTGACAGTGGTGATAGACTGATTGACAGGGGATATATTGATTGCCACTGATTGATCAACCTGTTCTGATTGACTCTCCCCAGGGAATCCTGGGCCACCAGGACCACTTGGTTTCCCAGGTCCCACAGGTCCCCTTGGACCTCAAGGCATGAGAGGAGATGACGGGACAGATGGAGGAACTGGACCACCAGGTAATGACGGTTTGGAAGGAATCATCACACTTTGTACATGGGGACTCCTGAGTGGCTCAGTGGTCTAAGGCACTGCATCGCAGCGCTAGCTGTGCTACTAGAGATCCTGGTTCGAGTCCAGGATCTGCCGTGACCGGGAGACACATGGGGCGGCGCACAATTGACCAAGCGATGTTATCCATTTCAAATGAATGACATTGTGTTCTGAGTTTATTTTGTAAAGGAGCTTTTATGTCATTAATAGACAGAGTTTAGTTGGATGGGTGGTTGGTGTGTTTGTTGGTCAGTGGGTTCATTTGTTAGGCAGACAAGTGATAAGGCTGTGATAAGTGATAAGGCTGTGATAAGTGATAAGGCTGTGATAAGTGATAAGGCTGTGATAAGTGATAAGGCTGTGAAAAGTGATAAGGCTCACGTAAAATCAAACCAGCATTGCATTCTATCTTTATGAAACGGATTGGACCTGGCTAGGTTCCGCCATACATCCAGTAGAGGGCAGTGCTAACCCTACCTCAGCAATGCTACTCCTACCTCAGCAGTGCTACTCCAGTGCTACTCCTACCTCAGCAGTGCTATTCCTACCTCAGCAGTGCTACTCCTACCTCAGCAGTGCTACTCCAGTGCTACTCCTACCTCAGCAATGCTACTCCTACCTCAGCAGTGCTACTCCAGTGCTACTCCTACCTCAGCAGTGCTACTCCTACCTCAGCAGTGCTACTCCAGTGCTACTCCTACCTCAGCAGTGCTACTCCTACCTCAGCAGTGCTACTCCAGTGCTACTCCTACCTCAGCAGTGCTACTCCTACCACAGCAGTGCTACTCCTACCACAGCAGTGCTACTCCTCCTACCTCAGCAGTGCTACTCCTACCTCAGCAGTGCTACTCCTACCACAGCAGTGCTACTCCTACCACGGCAGTGCTACTCCTACCTCAGCAGTGCTACTCCTACCTCAGCAGTGCTACTCCAGTGCTACTACAGTAAAACTCCTACCTCAGCAGTGCTACTCCTACCTCAGCAGTGCTACTCCAGTAAAACTCCTACCTCAGAAATTCTAATCCAGACGATATTGAAAAGAGACACAAAACTTGACCGTGGTCATTCCTCGGGCCTGTAATATTTACAAAGTAAAATTAAGAGGGGTTATAACTGAAGGGACTGGTTGGAGAGTTTGTGTTTGTAGTTAGTCTGAGTAGTTAGATAGTTCATGTCTGGATCCCTCTTCCCAAACAGGACACCAAGGATGTGTTGGAGATAATGGTGACCCTGGTCAACCTGGAATCAACCTGGACGGACCACCAGGACTCCGTGGACCACCAGGCTCTCCAGGCTGGCCGGGACCTCCAGGAGACACCTTCAACACCGGACCTGGTCCCGTGGGTCCACCTGGACTACCTGGTTTACTGGGACCCAAGGGAGATCCTGGTTTGCCAGGCATCCCTGGGCCTCCAGGTGCATCTAATTCACTGTTAATACACACACACACACAATATTTCACTGTCATAACATCTAGTAGTCAACACAGTGAAAGAGAGACCATTATAGAGCAGTGGACATTGGAGAACATTGCATTGGCCCACCAGACACTGTTACTGTATATGTACAGTACCAGGCAAAAGTTTGGACACACCTACTCATTCCATGGTTTTTCTTTACTATTTCTTTACTTTTCTTTCTTTACTATTTTAAGAGTGAAGACGTCAACACTATGAAATAACACACATGGAATCATGTAGTAAGCAAAAAAGTGTTAAACAAATCAAAATATATTTTATATTTGAGATTCTTCAAAGTAGCCACCCTTTGCCTTGATGACAGCTTTGCACACTCTTGCCATTCTCTTAATCAGCTTCACCTGTAATGCTTTTCCAAAAGTCTTGAAGGAGTTCCCACATATGTTGAGCACTTGTTGGCTGCTTTTCCTTTGCTCTGCAGTCCAACTCAACCCTAACCATCTCAACTGGGTTGAGGTTGGGTGATTGTGGAGGCCAGGTCATCTGATGCAGCACTCCATAACTCTCCTTCTTGATCAAATAGCCCTTACACAGGCTGGAGGTGTGTTTTGGGTCATTGTCCTGTTGAAAAACAAATGGTAGTCCCACTAAATGCAAACCGTATTGCTGCAGAATGCAGTGGTGCCTTGAATTCTAAATAAATCACTGACAGTGTCACCAGAAAAGCACTCTAACACCATCACACCTCCTCCTCCATGCTTCACAGTGGGAACCGCACATGCGGAGATCATCTGTTCACCTACTCTGCGTCTCATAAAGACACGGCAGTTGGAACCAAAAATGTCAAATTTGGGCTCATCTAACCAAAGGACAGATTTCCACCTGTCTAATGTCCATTGGTTGTGTTTCTTGGCCCAAGAAAGTGTCTTCTTCTTGTTGATGTCCTTTAGTAGTGGTTTCTTAGCAGCAATTCGACCATGAAGGTCTGATTCATGCAGTCTCCTCTGAACAGTTGCTTTAGAGATGTGTCTGTTACTTGAACTCTGTGAAGTTTTTATTTGGGCTGGTAACTCTAATGAACTTATCCTCTGCAGCAGAGGTAACTCTGGGTCTTCCTTTCCAGTGGCGGTCCTCATGAGAGCCAGTTTCATCATAACGCTTGATGGTTTTTGCGACTGCACTTGAAGCAACGTTCAAAATTCTTGAAATGTTCCGGATTGACTGACCTTCATGTCTTAAGTCATGATTGACTGTCGTTTCTCTTTGCTTATTTGAGCTGTTCTTGCCATTATATGGACTTCGTCTTTTACCAAATAGGGTTAGCTTCTGTATACCACCCCTACCTTGTCACAACACAACTGATTGGCTCAAATGCATTAAGAAGGAAAGAAATTCCACAAATGAACTTTTAACAAGGCACACCTGTTAATTTAAATGCATTCCAGGTGACTACCTCATGAAGCTGGTTGAGAGAATGCCAAGAGTGTGCAAAGCTGTCATCAAGGCAAACGGTGGCTACTTTGAAGAATCTGAAATATAAAATATATTTCGATTTGTTTAACACTTTTTTGGTTACTACATGATTCCATATGTGTTATTTCATAGTTTTGATGTCCTCACTATTATTCTACAATGAAGAAAATAAAACCCTTTAAGGAGTAGGTGTGTCCAAACTTTTGACAGGTACTGTATTTTGAATGGTTTACAATCTTTCATTGTTCTTGGTGACTCTAAGATGGGGCTCATTGCATCTCTAACCATATGGTGATTTCATAACAGGGGGATCAGGCCCGTACGGAGGTGTGGGTTACAAGGGGTCAAAAGGAGACACTGGGGACCCAGGACTGAACGGTCCCCCAGGGCCAACAGAATGTAGAGAGAAAGGAGCTGTTGGCCCACCGGGAGCCTCAGGACCACCAGGAGTCAGGGGCCCATCGGGTGAGGATCTAAAATAGCCACCACACGGTACAGTTCTTTTCGTGTTTGATCTGTTTGACACGCAGCTAAAATCAGGAATCGGTTAGGTTTTGGAACTATCCGCAGAGCATGTCATCGTTCCATAGTCATTTTAACAGTCACACTTTAAGGGAACTATCCCCAGAGCATGTCATCGTTCCATAGTCATTTTAACAGTCACACTTTAAGGGAACTATCCCCAGAGCATGTCATCGTTCCATAGTCATTTTAACAGTCACACTTTAAGGGAACTATCCCCAGAGCATGTCATCGTTCCATAGTCATTTTAACAGTCACACTTTAAGGGAACTATCCCCAGAGCATGTCATCGTTCCATAGTCATTTTAACAGTCACACTTTAAGGGAACTATCCCCAGAGCATGTCATCGTTCCATAGTCATTTTAACAGTCACACTTTAAGGGAACTATAAATGAGAAAAGATTAATATGGCATCAGTATTAACTAAGCACTTCAATACTCACTGCACAGAGCTTCCCATTGTACAAAATGCTCTGAACAGTCCTCCACCTCACATTTAGTTAAAAAGACACGTACTACTTTCAGTCATTTAGTGGTGTGTCTTGTTAGGTTTCCGTGGTGATAAAGGACATAAGGGTGCGATGGGTCCTCCTGGACGTGGAGTGAAGGGACCAGCAGGGATCCCCGGGCCTACTGGTCCCCCGGGACCCATTGGTGTCAAAGGTTTCAGTGGGTCACCAGGTGTCCCGGGCTTCCCTGGTGTAACAGGGACCAAAGGTGAGCCAGGTCCAATTATTATTATTATTATCAATATTATCATTATTATTATCATCAATATTATTATTATTATTATTATTATTATTATTATCATCAATATTATTATTATTATTATCCTCATTATTATTATTATTATTATTAGCAATATTGTTATTACAATTATTATCACTATTTATTAATTATAATTTTGATGATGGTTATTATCATTATCATCTGAACATACCACAGCAACAGGCAATGTCAAATAATATGCTGGTTGCTTTTACTATTGTATTACATATTTAATAAAGAGAAGCTATTTTTGTTTCCAGCTTGTCTCAGCACCCACCCGGTTGACTAAAATACAGTGCCTTCGGAAAGTATTCAGACCCACTGACTTTTTACACACTTTGATACGCTACAGCCTTATTCTAAAATGGATAAAATAGTTTTTTTCCCTCATCAATTTACACACAATACCCCATAATGACGTCACAATACCCCATAATGACATCACAATACCCCATAATGACATCACAATACCCCATAATGACATCACAATACCTCATAATGACAAAGCAAAAACGGATGGGATTTTTTTGTTGCCAATTTTAATTTAAAAAAAAAACTGAAATATTACATTTACATAAGTATTCAGACCCTTTACTCAGTACTTTGTTGAAGTACCTTTGGCAGTGATTACAGCCTTTATTCTTCTTAGGTATGACGTTGCATCTGTATTTCTCCCATTCTTCTCTGCAGATCCTCTCAAGCTCTGTCAGGTTGGATGGGGAGCGTTGCTGCACAGCTATTTTCAGGTCGTGCTCTGGCTGGGTCACTCAAGGACTTTCAGAGACTTGTCCCGAAGCCACTCCTGTGTTGTCCTGGCTGTGTGCTTAGGGTCGTTGTCCTATTGGATGTTGAACCTTCCCTCCAGCTTTCCCTCAGTACTGACTAGTCTCCCAGTCCCTGCAGCTGAAAAACATCCCCACAGCATGATGTTGCCACCACCATGCTTCACTGTAGGGATGTCCTTGAGACGTGACGCTTGGCATTCAGGCCAAAGAGTTCAATCTTGGTTTCATCAGACCATATAATCTTGTTTCTCATGGTCTGAGAGTCCTTTAGATGCCTTTTGACAAACTCCAAGCGGGCTGTCATGTTCCTTTTACTGAAGAGTGGCTTATGTCTGGCCACTCTACCATAAAGGCCTGATTGGTGGAGGGCTGCAGAGATGTTTGTCCTTCTGGAAGGTTCTCCCATGTCCACAGAGGAACTCCAGAGCCGAGTGACCATCGGTTTCTTGGTCACCTCCCTGACCAAAGCCCTTTTCCCCCGATTGCTCAGTTTGGCCGGGCGGCCAGCCCTTGATGGTTCCAAACGTCTTCCATTTAAGAATGATGGAGGACACTGTGTTCTTGGTGGTGGAAAAATTACCCCATTTTCATACTTGAGAAATAAAAAAATACCTTAAATGAAAATGACTCAAATGAAAGTGACAGTCACCCAGTAAAATACTACTTGAGTAAAAGTCTAAAAAAGTATTTGGTTTTAAATATACTTAAGTATCAAAAGTATAAGTATAAATCATGTCACTTTCATTATATTAAGCAAACCAAACCAAATTTACAGATAGCCAGGTGCACACTCCAACACTCAGACATCATTTACAAATTAAACATGTATGTTTAGTGAGTCTACCAGATCAGAGGCAATAGGGATGACCAGAGATGTTCTCTTGATGTGCGTGAATTGGACCATTTTCCTGTCCTGCTAAGCATTTAAAATGCAACAAGTACTTTTGGGTGTCAGGTAAAATGTATGGAGTAAAAAGTACATCATTTTCTTTAGGAATGTAGTGAATTAAAAGTTGTCCAAAATATAAATACTAAAGTACAGATATAAATACTAAAGTACACCCCAAAAAACACTTAAGTAGTACTTTAAAGTATGTTTACTTAAGTACTTTACACCACTGGTTCTTGGGGACCTTCAATGCTGCAGAATGTTTTGGTACCCTTCCCCAGATCTGTGCCTCGACACAATCCTGTCTCGGAGCCCTACTGACAATTCCTTCGACCTCATTGCTTGGTTTTTGCTCTGACATGCACTTTCAACTGTGGAACCTTACATACACATGTGTGTGCCTTTCCAAATCATGTCCAATCAATTGACTTTACCACAGGTGGACTCCAATGAAGTTGTAGAAACATCTCAAGGATGATCAATGGAAACAGGATGCACCTGAGCTCAACTTCGAGTCTCATAGCAAATGGTCTGAATACTTATGTAAATAAGGTATTTCTGTTTTTTAATTTGAATAGATTTGCCCAAATTTCTAACAACCTTTTTTCACTTTGTCATTATGAGGTATTGTGATGTCATTATGGGGTATTGTGATGTCATTATGGGGTATCGTGATGTCATTATGGGGTATTGTGTGTAGATTCCTTTGGTTTTGTATTTATTTCATCAATTTTAGAATAAGGCTGTAACGTAACAAAATGTGAGAAAAGTCAACGGTCTGAATACTTTCCAAAGGCACTGAAATGTTATGACATTTACGTGATTCTCTGTTCGCACTTTGAATTGAATAACTTGAATTGGGATAACGATATATAAATATGGATGCCTTGTTTTGGGTATCGCCTGCCTCGAAATAGACAGCCTGCAAAATAGACGTACACAACTCTGATATCCCATTTTGAGTACAAAGTATACCAGGACCGTGTTCATTAGGCACCAATAAGAAACACAAATTGTTTTTCCATTGCAAAATATTTTTCAGGTGATGCCCTAATGAACATGACCCAGCCAATGGACTATTTTTATTATTATCCTATGACAACTATTCCCAATGATGTCATCTTTCCCAGGGCCCAGGGGATATCCTGGTAGAGATGGGTCGGCTGTTCCTGGTACACCGGGTCGGCCTGGAAACCCAGGATCCCGCGGGAGGCAAGGGGAGAGGGGTTTTACAGGACGTGACGGTCAGGATGGAGACCAGGGGTACAAAGGAGCCAAAGGTACAAACGGTACATTACAGTGTATGCACATTGCAGCATCCACATGATAAAATACATACATAGTATTGTGTTTACCTTTGGTATCTGCACACAGACAGTCAACCTTCCTTAGAAGTATTTGTAATTACTCTCCTTATGTGGAGTGTCATTTCAGTGAATTTAGGAAACTATTCTCTCTGTGTATACTTCCTTGTTTACAGTATCCTATCTCTCTTCATGACTATGTGCATGATTTCCTCTCTGCATACTTTACATAACATTACTATTTCAGTGTGCTGTCCCTCGTCGTAGACCGTTTCTGCATAGAACGCCATATCACCCGTTGTTGTTGCATTCACGGTAGTATATATGTTGTACTTATATGTACACATAGTATAGTATAGTATATTATATTGTTCAGTATATTACACATTGACAGTGTAGAATGTCCCCAGGTCACAGAGGTCCCCCCGGAAGTCCTGGCCCAGTAGGAGTCATAACCGTTAAAGGACAGAAGGGCTCTGAAGGACCACCAGGAGAGGATGGCTTCACTGGAGCCAGAGGTGAGAGAGACAGAACACAACCCCCTCTGCACACTCTTACAAAACAAGGTGCTATCTAGAACCCGAAAGGGTTCTCTGGCTGTCCCCATAGGAGAACCCTTTGAAGAACCCATTTTGGTTCCAAGTAGATTCCTTTTGAGTTCCATATAGAACCCAGAGGGTTCTATATGGAAAATTGTACTTAGAACTAAAAAAGGGTTCTCCTGTTTGGACAGCCAATTAGCCTTTTTGGAGCCCTTTTTTCAGAGAAAAGGGTTCGCAGTAGCACCATGCAACTGTGTTAAAACAGATCAGTTCTGCTTTTGTAATAGATGTTGGACTAGGTTTTTTTATATTTTTAAATACTTCAAACTAATATAAGAGGATGCTGGTGGTAGACGGTGGGACTGTATTTTAGCAGGTGGTAGACGGTGGGACTGTATTTTAGCAGGTGGTAGACGGTGGGACTTTATTTTAGCAGGTGGTAGACGGCGGGACTGTATTTTAGCAGATGGTAGACGGCGGGACTGTATTTTAGCAGGTGGTAGACGGCGGGACTGTATTTTAGCAGGTGGTAGACGGCGGGACTGTATTTTAGCAGATGGTAGACGGCGGGACTGTATTTTAGCAGGTGGTAGACGGCGGGACTGTATTTTAGCAGGTGGTAGACGGCGGGACTGTATTTTAGCAGGTGGTAGACGGCGGGACTGTATTTTAGCAGGTGGTAGACGGCGGGACTGTATTTTAGCAGGTGGTAGACGGCGGGACTGTATTTTAGCAGGTGGTAGACGGCGGGACTGTATTTTAGCAGGTGGTAGACGGCGGGACTGTATTTTTGATTCTCTAATAATACATGGATAAACAATGCACTGTTCTTTCTTCTCAGGTTCCAAGGGCTCACGTGGGTCACCAGGTAAACCAGGGGGGAATGGACAGGATGGTCCTCCTGGATATGAGAAAGGGCTCCCAGGACAACCTGGCAGACCTGGTTTCCCTGGACCCCCCGGACCTCGAGGACCTAAAGGCTTGAGTGGTATAATTGGTTTCCCTGGACCAGTCGGTGATAAGGTACTTCATTACTGATACTCATCACTACATCTTAGATGTTCTTTGTTTACCTCATTAAACTACTAAAATTTGGTAAAAATTGCTATTATGAATGGTTTCCAGACAAATGAATGCTGCTCAAGATTGATGAATGAGGTGCAGTATGTCTGTATGTATTTAAGTTGAGAATATATTCCTTCCCAAGTAAGTGGTCTTGGAAGTAATGTAAGAACACATGTCTTTGTTAAGACACAGGATGTTTATGTGTGAGTATCTTGGTGTGTGGGTGTTACTGTGTGTTGCTATGCCAGTGGGTGTTACTGTGTGTTGCTATGCCAGTGACTGTTGGTTTATCCCCCTTGCAGGGGGACCCTGGGCACACGGGCCCTCCTGGGAATCCAGGCCTTCCAGGAATGACAGGCTTACAGGGTGAGTAGAGAGACAACAGAAAATACACACAAACATGATAAGGGGTACTTAAAGGGACAGGAAGAGAGGAAGGGGAGGTCATAAAGGGACAGAGAGGAAGGGGAGGTCATAAAGGGACAGGAAGAGAGGAAGGGGAGATCATAAAGGGACAGGAAGAGAGGAAGGGGAGATCATAAAGGGACAGGAAGAGAGGAAGGGGAGATCACAAAGGGACAGGAAGAGAGGAAGGGGAGATCATAAAGGGACAGAGAGGAAGGGGAGGTCATAAAGGGACAGGAAGAGAGGAAGGGGAGATCATAAAGGGACAGAGAGGAAGGGGAGGTCATAAAGGGACAGGAAGAGAGGAAGGGGAGATCATAAAAGGACAGGAGGAGAGGATTCCAAAACGTGGGTTATTATCAGAGTGAAAGTGCTGTAATTACGACTAATATCTTCTCTGCATCCTGACGCTCAAACCCTGACCCTATTCTGCAGGTGACCCAGGAGACTCTATAGGACAACCAGGACTACCTGGACCACCGGGTCCTCCAGGAGAATGCGGAACCTTAGGTGATCACAATACAACGTCTGCTTACAGCATGGCTCCTTATTCCCCAAACGGAGCTCTACACTCCGCTTGGCTAGAGTCAGAGTATCTGGTGCTCTACATTTGGACACATTTCCAACTGAGTGAACAATCACAAACAACACTATTACAGTTTTGAGATGATGACAACAGGATACAGGATGTTTAGGACTCCCGGACCTACCAGACAAAAACGTTACTACATAAATACTCACTTCCAATGGGGATTCTAGCCCGTACAGTTTAGAAGTCACATCAGTGCACAGTACACTCTTAGGAAAACTATGCTATCTAGAACCTAAAAGGGTTATTCGACTGTCCCCATAGGACAACCCTTTGAAGAACCCTTTTGGGTTCTATGTAGAACCCTTTCCATGTAGGACCAAAAAAGTGTTCTCCCTGGAACCAAAAAGGGTTCTCCTATGGGGACAGCCGAAGAACCCTTTTGGAACCCTTTTTTTCTAAGAGGGCAGCATGACAGAACTGTGTGCTATGTATGTATCATGATCATATCCTGTTTATTCATTTGTGTTTATGTTCTCCCATGATCCTGGTACTGCTCTTGTCCAGAGTTTGATGCTGAGTCATTAGAATAGGAGTAACTTCAGGTCACATATGATATTCAGAGATATTAACTGAATATGCTATGGCTAGCTTGCCGTACTTTACCTGCACACAGAGGATAGCTGCAAAATGGCTTATGCTCTGGTGAGGTCCCCAATGCATTAGGTGTTTTGGCGCTGCTCACTATACCTTCTGAAGGGTGCACCGATCGGGTCGATCAGGCCCCATCTGAGCCAGGTGGCTTGCCAACTGCTCCTCCAGCCATTACCATGCCCTCTCTGCCTCCTGCCTAGCTATGCAACAGATCTTCTAACGCTGTGCTCCCTTTACTCATAGAATCCTTAGTGTCCTTCTACTGGTAGACACTTGGCCTTCCATCCCTTGTCAGTGCATTCATCCACGAGTGTCTGGCACGTCAACAGCTTCCTTTCGTAGGCTTCCTTAATGCTCTCCTCCCGTGGAGTCATTGCTATGCTTTATCTTGGCCAGGTCGCAGTTGCAAATGAGAACTTGTTCTCAACTAGCCTACCTGGTTAAATAAAGGTGAAATAAAATAAAATAAATAAAACATTTGCATGGCCATTTAGATGTTGGTGCTCCTTGACCAGACTGGTAGGTCTGGTCTGAATGTTGTGCTGACAATGTCCTGGGGGAAGATGAGATGCCATCCCAGGTCAGCTCTTAACTCTTTCCAATCCGCTGCTGTTGTTGTCAGTAAATTGCTGCTGTTGTTCCCAGTCAGTCAGGCTGCTGCTGCTGTTCCCAGTTAGTCAGGCTGCTGCTGTTGTTCCCAGTCAGTCAGTCAGGCTGCTGCTGTTGTTCTCAGTCAGTCAGTCAGGCTGCTGCTGTTGTTCCCAGTCAGGCTGCTGCTGTTGTTCTCAGTCAGTCAGTCAGGCTGCTGCTGTTGTTCTCAGTCAGTCAGTCAGTCAGGCTGCTGCTGCTCAGTCAGTCAGTCAGGCTGCTGCTGCTGTTCTCAGTCAGTCAGTCAGTCAGTCAGGCTGCTGCTGTTGTTCTCAGTCAGTCAGTCAGGCTGCTGCTGTTCTCAGTCAGTCAGTCAGTCAGTCAGTCAGGCTGCTGCTGTTGTTCTCAGTCAGTCAGTCAGTCAGGCTGCTGCTGTTGTCAGTCAGTCAGTCAGTCAGGCTGGCTCAGGCTGCTGCTGTTGTTCTCAGTCAGTCAGTCAGTCAGGCTGCTGCTGTTTGTCAGTCAGTCAGTCAGTCAGTCAGTCAGGCTGCTGCTGTTGTTCAGTCAGTCAGTCAGCTGCTGCTGTTGTTCTCAGTCAGTCAGTCAGTCAGGCTGCTGCTGTTGCTGCTGCTGCTGTTGTTCTCAGTCAGTCAGTCAGTCAGGCTGCTGCTGTTGTCAGTCAGTCAGTCAGTCAGGCTGCTGCTGTTGTTCTCAGTCAGTCAGTCAGTCAGTTCTCAGTCAGTCAGTCAGGCTGCTGCTGTGTTCTCAGTCAGTCAGGCTGCTGCTGTTGTTCTCAGTCAGTCAGTCAGTCAGTCAGGCTGCTGCTGTTCTCAGTTCAGTCAGGCTGCTGCTGTTGTTCTCAGGCTGCTGCTGTTGTTCTCAGTTTTCAGTCAGGCTGCTGCTGTTGTTCTCAGTCAGTCAGGCTGCTGCTTTGTTCTCAGTCAGGCTGCTGCTGTTTTTGTTCTTTCAGTTGTCAGTCAGGCTGCTGCTTTGTTCTCAGTCAGTCAGGCTGTTCTCAGTCAGTCTGCTGTTGTTTCAGTCAGTCAGTCAGGCTGCTGCTGTTGTTCTCAGTCAGTCAGTCAGTCAGGCTGCTGCTGTTGTTCTCAGTCAGTCAGTCAGTCAGGCTGCTGCTGTTGTTCTCAGTCAGTCAGTCAGTCAGTCAGGCTGCTGCTGCTGTTCTCAGTCAGTCAGTCAGTCAGGCTGCTGCTGTTCTCAGTTCAGTCAGTCAGGCTGCTGCTGTTGTTTCAGTCAGTCAGTCAGGCTGCTGCTGTTGTTCTCAGTCAGTCAGCTGCTGCTGTTTCTGTCGCGCGGCACAGAAACAAACATCTGCTCTGTTCTCAGTCAGTCAGTCAGTCAGGCTGCTGCTGTTGTTCTCAGTCAGTCTTCTGTTCACCTGATTTGTTCTCAGTCAGTCAGTCAGTCAGGCTGCTGCTGTTGTTCTCAGTCAGTCAGTCAGTCAGTCAGGCTGCTGCTGTTGTTCTCAGTCAGGCTGCTGCTGTTGTTCTCAGTCATTTCAGTCAGTCAGTCTCAGTCAGTCAGTCAGTCAGTCAGGCTGCTGCTGCTGTTCAGTCAGTCAGGCTGCTGCTGCTGTTCTCAGTCAGTCAGTCAGTCAGTCAGTCAGTCAGTCAGTCAGTCAGTCAGTCAGGCTGCTGCTGCAGTCAGTTTTGTTGTTGTCAGTTTGTGTTCACTTCCAGTCATGTGAGGCTGCTGCTGTTTGTGTTGCTGGGCAGTGATTCAGTCAGGCTGCTGCTGTTGTTCCAGTCAGTCAGTCAGGTATGTGCAGGTGTGATTGGTACAGTCAGTCAGGTTGCAAAGTCATCAGTCAGGCTGCTGCTGCCAGTCAGTCAGTCAGTCACTTTTCCAGAAATTTGTCCTCACTTCCAAATGTTGGGGACTCCTAGAAGGTATGTGCAGGATTACAGCAAAATTTCCCTTGGAGGATTTCCTCCCGATTCTGGGAACCTCCCTACCGGAATTTCTGGGAAAGTGACTAGAAATGTGCAACCCTAATTGATCTTTTTCACACTATATAGATCCAAAGGGAGACCCAGGAGATCCAGGGAGCCCAGGACCCAGAGGATCACCAGGACAGCCTGGTGTCCACGGAGCCCGAGGACCACTGGGTGGCCCAGGTAATGGATCCCTAAAGTCCCCTTCTGTGTGTCACTCATTTAATATTTTCTCCTTTTGGACAGGGTACAGGACATTTCATTTATGTCTATGTGTTTGTTTAGTGTCTACAAATGTAAGCATTTTAGATTCTAAAGTTTGTGTGTGTGTGCAGGTTTCCCTGGTCCCTCAGGTCCGCCGGGTCGTCCAGGCTCCCCAGGGCCTCCCGGAGGAATTCTCGGAGGTCAAGGCCCCAATGGCAATCCTGGACTGCCCGGTCCTCCAGGTACTAAGACCCAATCTACAGTTGAAGTCGGAGGTTTCCATTCACCTTAGCCAAATACATTTAAACTCCGTTTTTCACAATTCCTGACATTTCTGGCACAGCCAGAAGAGGACTGGCCACCCCACATAGCCTGGTTCCTCTCTAGGTTTCTTCCTAGGTTTTGGCCTTTCTAGGGAGTTTTTCCTAGCCACCGTGCTTCTACACCTGCATTGCTTGCTGTTTGGGGTTTTAGGCTGGGTTTCTGTACAGCACTTTGAGATATCAGCTGATGTACGAAGGGCTATATAAATAAATTTGATTTGATTTAATCCCAGTAAAAAATACCCTGTTTTAGGTCAGTTAGGATCACCACTTTATTTTAAGAATGTGAAATGTCAGAATAATAGTATAGAGAATTATTTATTTCAGCTTTTATTTCTTTCATCACATTCCAAGTGGGTCAGAAGTGTACATGCACTCAATTAGTATTTTGTAGCATTGCCTTTAAATTGTTCAACTTGGGGCAAACGTTTCGGGTAGCCTTCCACAAGCTTCCCACAATAAGTTGGGTGAATTTTGTCCCATTCCTCCTGACAGAGCTGGTGTAACTGAGTCAGGTTTGTAGGCCTCCTTGCTCGGACACGCTTTGTCAGTTCTGCCCACAAATTTTCTATAGGATGAGGTCAGGGCTTTGTGATGGCCACTCCAATACCTTGACTTTGTTGTCCTTTAGCCATTTTCCACAACTTTGGAAGTATGCTTGGGGTCATTGTCCATTTGGAAGACCAATTTGTGACCAAGCATTAACTTACTGACTGATGTCTTGAGATGTTGCTTCAATATATCCACATAACTGTCCTCCTCATGATGTTTTCTATTTTGTGAAGTGCACAAGTCCCTCCTGCATCAAAGCACCCCCACAACATGATGCTGCCACCCCAGTGCTTCACGGTTGGGATGGTGTTCTTCGGCTTGCAAGCCTCCCCCTTTTTCCTCCAAACATAACAATGGTTATTATGGCCAAGCAGTTATATTTTTGTTTTATCAGACCAGAGGACATTTCTCCAAAAAATACAATCTTTGTCCCCATGTGCAGTTGCAAACCATAGTGTGGCTTTTTTATGGCGGTTTTGGAGCAGTGGCTTCTTCCTTGTTGAGCGGACTTTCGGGTTATGTCGATATTGGAGTCATTTTACTGTGGATATAGATACTTTTGTAACTGTTTCCTTTTGGCACCAAAGTACGTTCATCTCTGGGAAACAGAACGCGTCTCCTTCCTGAGCAGTATGACGGCTGCGTGGTCCCATGGTGTTTATACTTGTGTACTATTGTTTGTACAGATGAACGTGGTACCTTCAGGCATTTGGAAATTGCTCCCAATGATGAACCAGACTTCTGGAGGTCTACAATTTTTTTTCTGAGGTCTTGGCTGATTTCTTTTGATTATCTCATCATGTCAAACAAAGAGGCACTATGTTTGAAGGTAGACCTTGAAATACACTGCTCAAAAAAATAAAGGGAACACTAAAATAGCACATCCTAGATCTGAATTAATGAAATATTCGTATTAAATACTTTTTTCTTTACATCATTTTTGTGTGATTTTGTTGTCAGCACAATCAACTATCAATGGAAATCAAATTTATCAACCCATGGAGGTCTGGATTTGGAGTCACACTCAAAATTAAAGTGGAAAACCACACTACAGGCTGATCCAACTTTAATGTAATGTCCTTAAAACAAGTCAAAATGAGGCTCAGTAGTGTGTGTGTGGCCTCCATGTGCCTGTATGACCTGCCTACAACGCCTGGGCATGCTCCTGATGAGGTGGCGGATGGTCTCCTGGGGGATCTCCTCCCAGACCTGGACTGAAGCATCCGCCAACTCCTGGACAGTCTGTGGTGCAACGTGGCATTGGTGGATGGAGCGAGACATGATGTCCCAGATGTGCTCAATTGGATTCAGGTCTGGGGAACGGGCGGGCCAGTCCATAGCATCAATGCCTTCCTCTTGCAGGAACTGCTGACACACTCCAGCCACATGAGGTCTAGCATTGTCTTGCATTAGGAGGTACCCAGGGCCAACCGCACCAGCATATGGTCTCACAAGGGGTCTGAGGATCTCATCTCGGTACCTAATGGCAGTCAGGCTACCTCTGGCGAGCACATGGAGGGCTGTGCGGCACCCCAAAGAAATGCCACCCCACACCATGACTGACCCACCGCCAAACCGGTCATGCTGGAGGATGTTGCAGGCAGCAGAACTTTCTCCACGTCGTCTCCAGACTCTGTCACGTCTGTCACATGCTCAGTATGAACCTGCTTTCATCTGTGAAGAGCACAGGGCGCCAGTGGCGAATTTGCCCATCTTGGTGTTCTCTGGCAAATGCCAAACGTCCTGCACGGTGTTGGGCTGTAAGCACCACCCCCACCTGTGGGCGTCGGGCCCTCATACCACCCTCATGTAAGTCTGTTTCTGACTGTTTGAGCAGACACATGCACATTTGTGGCCTGCTGGAGGTCATTTTGCAGGGCTCTGGCAGTGCTCCTCCTGCTCCTCCTTGCACAAATGCGGAGGTAGTGGTCCTGCTGCTGGGTTGTTGCCCTCCTTCAGCCTCCTCCACGTCTCCTGATGTACTGGCCTGTCTCCTGGTAGCGCCTCCATGCTCTGGACACTACGCTGACAGACACAGCAAACCTTATTGCCACAGCTCGCATTGATGTACCATCCAGGATGAGCTGCACTACCTGAGCCACTTGTGTGGGTTGTAGACTCTGTCTCATGCTACCACTAGAGTGAAAGCACCGCCAGCATGCAAAAGTAACCATAACATCAGCCAGGAAGCATAGGAACTGAGAAGTGGTCTGTGGTCACCACCTGCAGAACCACTCCTTTATTGGGGGTGTCTTGCTAATTGCCTATAATTTCCACCTGTTGTCTATTCCATTTGCACAACAGCATGTGAAATGTATTGTCAATCAGTGTTGCTTCCTAAGTGGACAGTTTGATTTCACAGAAGTGTGATTGACTTGGAGTTACATTGTGTTGTTTAAGTGTTCCCTTTATTTTTTTGAGCAGTGTACATCCACAGGTACACCTCCAATTGACTCAAATTATGTCAATTGGCCAATCAGAAGCTTCTAAAGCCATGACATCATTTTCTGGAATTTTCCAAGCTGTTTTAAAGGCACAGTCATCTTAGTGTATGTGAACTTCTGACCCACTGGAATTGTGATACAGTGAATTATAAGTGAAATAATCGGTCTGTAAACAATTGTTGGAAAGATTGAAATGCACAAAGTAGATGTCCTAACTGACTTGCCAAAACTATAGTTTGTTAACAAGAAATTTGTGGAGTGGTTGAAAAACGAGTTTTAATGACTCCAGCCTAAGTGTATGTAAACTTCCGACTTCAACTATACTTACCACCTAGTGACAGGCCCTAGCCATTTAGATTTGTTTGGGGGGCCCCCCTCACCTCGGGCAAAACATTTTATTTGCATGTGAAACATATGTTAACATTGCCAAAGCAAGTGAAGTAGATAATAAACAAATGAGAAATAAACTATAAACTAAAAAAATGCTATTTCAAAGTTAATTTCCTGCAATTCTACACATTTTGCCATGCATAGAGAAAATGTTGCTGTTTTCAAATACACATATTCTGCAATTCTACACATATTTTACCATGGGGGGAAATAAATCTTGTAGTTTGAAAACTAATTTCATGCAATGCTCCTAATTCTGCCATGGGTTGTAGAGAAAATATTGCAGTTTTAAAGCTAATATCCTGCAAATCTACACATCTTGACATTGGGTGGAGAAAACATTTTTGTAGTTTTCAAAGCTAATTTCCTGAAATTCTACATGTTGCCATGACTTAATGCCATGTTCATACAATATCTGGGTGAGAGTAACTTACACAGTCAATGGGGCCCCCTGGAGGTCAGGGCCCCGTGCCCTGTATACCTGGGTTGGTAATTCGGTCATGATTACTACAAGGTTTAGATTGCTGGCTGGACTCATTTACCTCGCAATCCCAAACATTTAGCTGACATGGTATACATGTATACTGTGCATGTGTGCAGTTGACCCGGGAATGATTTGGATGTATATGGGATTGACTTGATGTGAATTTCTCCACAGGTTTCCCGGGACCCCCAGGGCTGCATGGTCTGAACGGGCTCCAAGGCCAAAAAGGAGAGAAGGGAGCCAGAGGTTACAAACACTTATCAATAAATAACTGTCTCTGAATAGATACAGTATCTAAATCCAGGTAAAGTATGTTACTAATAGAAACAGGTACCAGTAGTCCTTATGTGTCACATCTCACTCTCTCAGGACCAGATGTGTTGGGCCCACGAGGGCCATCTGGGTACCCCGGAGTCAAAGGCCACACAGGCTCCCAGGGACCCCCGGGAACTTCTTACCCCGGATCTAAAGGCCTAAGGGGCCCTCCAGGCTACCAAGGTACTGTTTGTGTCAGTCATGAGTGAAAAATGTGCTTTTCAAAATAGTAATGACATGATTGATATGCCATGTAAGAGATCATCATACGTTAGAAAGTAGCAAAAGGTTGGCGTGTGATTTTATTTTAAGTTTATAGACAGTGCATTCGGAAAGTATTCAGACCCCTGGACTTTCTTTCACATGTTGTTACATTACAGATGTATTCTGTAACGGTCTGAGTGTAGTGGGTGAGGAGTCAGGCGCAGGAAGCAGAGAGTTCAGGGGAGTGCTATTTTAATGCACTGACACAAACGCTGAACATAAGCCAACCCTCACAAAACACAGGGCGTACTGAACAAACAAATGCCCCACACAGGGGGACTTAAACCGTCCAGGGAAAACCCACAAAATGGGAAAACACAAAACCCAAATAGACGTGCACATAAGTACACCAAACAGACGATCACAATAATTAATCCCGCACAAGGAACCCTGCGGGCCGGCTGACTAATAAAGCCTACTACCTAACTCAAAACAGGTGCACACAATCAACACATAAGGAGGGGGAGGAAATAATCAGTAGCAGCTAGTAGGCCGGCGATGACGACCGCCGAGCGCCACCCGAACGGGAAGGGGAGTGTCCTTCGGTCGGAGTCGTGACATATTCAAAAATGTATAAATCTACACACAATACCCCATAAACAAATCAAAAACAGTTTTTTAGACATTTTTAAATGTATTAAAAACAAAAACATTTTAACACTGTGATTTTCTTTTAAGTTTCTATATAGTAGATACAGTACATTGTGTGTCATTACTGTGTAGTTCCCCGGTGGAGTAGGGTACATGTGAGTGTTGGGTTGTTGACATGATGTTAGCTACTGTATGACTCCTGTATGGTTGATTGAATGTGTAATGTCACCCAGGACCAAAAGGAGTCACTGGTGAGCCCGGTGGTTCAGGTGGAGAGTGCTCAGAATGTCACAGAGGACCCAACGGAGAGCCAGGATACGAAGGCATTCATGGACCTCCAGGTGTGCATGTGTGTCTGTATCTGTATCTCTGTATCTCTATATCTCTATATCTCTCTCTGTCTGTCTCTGTCTCTGTCTGTCTGTACCAGGTGACAAATGTCAAACTGTCTGTCTGTACCAGGTGACAAATGTCAAACTGTCTGTCTGTGTATACGCCAAATAATGAAAGGCTTACTTACAAGCCCTTAACCAACAATGCAGTTTTAAGAAAATACCTAAAAAAAAAGGTAAGAGATAAGAATAACAAATAATTAAAGAGCAGCAGTAAATCACAATATCGGGGCTATATACAGGGGGTACCGGTATAGAGTCAATGTGCAGCGGATCGGTGTCAAGGTAATTGAGATAATGTGTACATGTAGGTAGAGTTATTAAAGTGACTATGCATAGATAATAACAGAGTTAGAAGGGGGGCAATGCAAATATTCTGGGTAGCCATTTGATTAGCTGTTCAGGGGTTTTATGGCTTGGGGGTAGAAGCTGTTTAGAAGCCTCTTGGACCTAAAGTTGGCGCTCCAGTACCGCCGTGTTGTTACCTACCCTCGTCAGGAAGTCCAGGATCCAGTTGCAGAGGGAGGTGTTTAGTCCCAGGGTCCTTAGCTTAGTAATGAGCTTTGAGGGCACTTTGGTGTTGAACACTGAGCTGTAGTCAATGAATAGCATTCTCACATACAGTGGGACAAAAAAGTATTTAGTCAGCCACCAATTGTGCAAGTTCTCCCACTTAAAAATATGAGAGAGGCCTGTAATTTTCATCATAGGTACACTTCAACTGTGACAGACAAAATGAGAGAAAAAAATCCAGAAAATCACATTGTAGGATTTTTAATGAATTTATTTGCAAATTATGGTGGAAAATACAAAATGTTATGGTGTCAGTGTGTACCAGGTGTCAGATGTCAGTCAGTGTGTACCAGGTGTCAGATGTCAGTCAGTGTGTACCAGGGGTCAGATGTCACCAGGTGTCAGATGTCAGTCAGTCAGTGTGTACCAGGGGTCAGATGTCAGTCAGTCTGTCATTGTGTACCAGGTGTCAGATGTCAGTCAGTGTGTACCAGGTGTCAGATGTCAGTCAGTGTGTACCAGGTGTCAGATGTCAGTCAGTGTGTACCAGGGGTCAGATGTCAGTCAGTGTGTACCAGGGGTCAGATGTCAGTCAGTGTGTACCAGGGGTCAGATGTCAGTCAGTGTGTACCAGGGGTCAGATGTCAGTCAGTCAGTCTGTCATTGTGTACCAGGTGTTAGGTGTTTCTGTGTGTTTTTCTTGTCTCAGTATTTGAGTGTTTTCAGGACCACCCGGTGAACCGGGTCCTGCTGGTACTGCAGAGCCATCTCCAGGAGACCCAGGCCCCCAAGGGCCACCAGGGCCCAATGGCCATAAAGGACAGAGAGGCCCCCCAGGACCCCTAGGGCCAACAGACTACTCAGGATCACAAGGACCCAAAGGTAACCACATAACACACAACTCCGAAACAGAAAACTGTGTAAAACATTTAAAATCGGTAAACAAAAATGTTGTGTTTTTGGGGGGGGCAGGTCGAGTTAGTCCCTCCCTGATGCAGTCTGTTTTCTCTGTTTGGCACCTAATGTTATTTTCTGATAGGTGCTAGAGGCCCTGTGGGTCACATGGGCCCCAACGGAACAAGAGGTCGTCCAGGCGCCTATGGCCTCCTGGGGCCCAAAGGTGACAAAGGCAAACCTGGGGATGCAGGTGAGGACTGAGAACAATAGAGATAACTGAGACAATTCTAGCTGTTTAGCCTGCCATGTTCTTTTGACAATAAGGTTCCTCTGTATCCCCCTGCAGGTCCCAAAGGCCTGCCCGGTCAGGTTTTGGACGGTGTCGTTACCACTCAGGAACCCTACCGTGGGATCCATGGCCCCTCAGGTCCATCAGGTCCAAATGGTCCCCCGGGAAAGGCTGGGCCCCGTGGGAACCCTGGGCCTCACGGTAAGTGACCTACAGAAACATGATGTGTGTGTGTGTGTGTTGTTTTCACACCGACGGTGGTGTTTTGTGTGTAATTTTCTCTAGGTCCTAAGGGCCCAGCTGGGTCACACGGGCCCCCAGGGAGAAATGGACCTCCAGGTCCACCTGGACCTTTAGGAGACCCAGGCGATCATGGACAGCAAGGTTTTGTGGGACATCAGGGTAAAGACACACACATATACACACATATACACACGCACACAGACACAGAATATATAACAAATAGTAACAGAAGTAAGCCGTTTCACCGTGCACCTCAACATAATGCAATATACTAATATACTAATATACTCGCATCTGACGTGTATACATTAGTCTTTTGGTGTAAACACATATACTCTTCCTCCTCACAGGTCCTCCGGGTTCTCAGGGTGACCGTGGCTACCCCGGTTCCACTGGCTCTGTGAGTTCAGGCTTCCTGCTGGTGATCCACAGCCAGTCGGTGGAGGTCCCTGTGTGTCCCGAGGGCAGCAGCCCCCTGTGGACCGGCTATAGCCTGTTCTACCTGGAGGGGCAGGAGAGGACACACACACAGGACCTGGGTACGTACGAACCCCTAGATGGGTGTGGAGGGGTGGGCTGAGGGTGTGGAGGGGTGTGTAGGGGTGGGCCGAATGTAGGGGGTTGTAGGGGTGAGAGAGGATACTGACGAATAAGGTATCTCCATTTTGTGTCAGCTCATCAATGTGTTCAGGTCTGTCTTTCAATCTATTCACATCAGAGTTGGGGGTCAATTCCTTTTCAGTTTTCCTATGAGGAAAAAATAGAATTGGAATTTCTTTTTACTTCCTGAATTGGCTGAATTAAGAAAGGAATTGACCAGCAACCCTGATTCACATGTACACAACTCTCTCTCCCCTCCCCCCGCCCTTCTCTCTTGCTCTCCCCTCCCCCTCTCTCTCTCTCTCTCTCTCTCTCTCTCTCTCTGCCCCCTGCCCTTCTCTCTCTCTCTCTCTCTCTTCCCCCCCCTCCTGCCCTTCTCTCTCTCTGTCCTCCCTCCAGGCCAGGCCGGCTCATGTCTGCGTATCTTCAGCACCATGCCCTTCTCCTACTGCAACACAGGTACCTGTGACTACGCCAGCCGCAACGACAAATCCTACTGGCTTTCCACGACCGCTGCCGTGCCCATGATGCCCGTGTCGGGCCACGACATCCGCGCCCATATCAGCCGCTGTGCCGTGTGTGAGACACCCTCACCCGCTGTGGCAGTGCACAGCCAGGATTATATCGCCCCCACCTGCCCCCCTGGGTGGAGAAGTCTGTGGGCTGGCTACTCCTTCCTCATGGTGAGTGTGTGGTGGTAGGGGGGATCTCTGTGTGTGTGTGTGTGTGTGTGTATATATGACTGTATATCGCTCACACTATCCTCTCGTCTCTCCAGCACTCTGGAGCGGGCGACGAGGGTGGCGGCCAATCTCTGACCTCATCCGGCAGCTGCCTGCGAGACTTCCGTGCCCAGCCCTTTGTGGAGTGCCAGGGCCCGCGGGGCACATGCCACTACTTCGCCAATGTCTACAGCTTCTGGCTGACCCATGTTTCCCTGGACGAGCAGTTTGGCCCCGGTCCCGTCCCTAGCGTGTTGAAGGCTGCCGATAAACAGCGCCAGCAGGCCAGCCGCTGCCACGTGTGTACCAAGGGCTGAACACCTTATGTCACCTCCGATTTCTAGTTTTGTTTTGTTGGTATTTTGTATTTATTAGATTGAGAGAGAAGAGCGTGTTCTGAAAAGGCAGTAGAACAGATTTCAATCCTTGCTGGCAGCGGCACATCGTACATGTGCTCCACACCACTAGACCACCCCAGGCCACGTCAACTCCTATTTCATCCATAAGTCAAGTTGCCTCATAATATGATTACCAAACTACCCCGACCCCACTACATCACTATCACAATGCTGTGCTATGCTAGCCCTGTCAGCGCCCTGTCCCACTTGTCAGGGATACATACAATCATCATCTACTACTATTTACCATTTTTGACTATGGTGGCTAGTTTAACGAAACCATAGTGTGGATTGCAGTCTATACTAGTCCATAGACCACTTTCAAGGGAAGGAAAAATCAATCAAGTGTGGAGGATGATGTCATTTTGCTGAACTATCCCTTTAACTGACTTCGTAATGGAGGCCATTGGCCAGGTCATAGACGGGTTGGTTGTTTAGCAACAAAACTGACGCGTGTGCAACTAGGGGGCAAAACAGACGGGGTTGGCTTAGATGGTTGACAACATGTAAACTATATTTCATGTCCAGTGTTTATTGAAAACATAAATTAATGTCCTCAATGGGCACTTGTTGTCTCAAATACATTACAGTTGTTGGTTAGCTAGTGAATTTGAGCCATATTAGCATCGACGTGACAGTCAAAACACCTCAAAACAAGATAAAAAACAAGCCACCTAGGATTCCCCACATAGCTGCTCTTTGTCATTGTTGCTATAGCTACAGTATTTGGCCATCCAGAATCAGAACGACACACAGCGTTCTGCCCCATTTAAAGCTTGCTCATTGTTTTTGTGACTAACCCATCTATTGGCACAATGGTTCAGCACTGATCAACCTGCACTGAGCACCTCCCAGATCAGGAAGTGACAGTGAACACTGGGAAAGGAGTAAGGCATGTGAACACACTGGATTACTCAGAGCGCTCATCATTGGAAAACCAGCTATTCACTCCAACAAAGACTACAGGCCAAAAGACACAGTATGCCTTAATTAGAAATAATCTTAACATGTGTAGTTAAAATAACCAATAATCTAGTATTGTTGTATCAATATCCATGTCATAATGTTAGAATTAAGCGACAAGGCGCCAGGGGTGTGGTATATGGCCAATATACCATGGCTAAGGGCTGTTCTTGGATATTGGCCATATATCACAAACCCCCAAGGTGCCTTATTGCTATAAAATGTATTGCTAAAAGAAAACGTGTTTACTGTTCAATTTTTGTCGGTAACAAATATTTTTGTGTTAATGCCGTGGTATATTGTCTGATATACACACGGCTGGAATGCTGTTTCAGCCAATCAGCATCCAGGACCCAAACTACCCTGTTTATAATTTATCATTTACACTACAGCTATTACGGCTTTGAAATGCACTGGTCCCATTTTTTTTCTACATCATAACGGTTTTATATACCGGTTTTTAGTTGTGTAAAATGAAATGACAAATTAATTTGTTTAATTTAGTTTCTTGTGATGTGACTATCAATTATGTTCATGTTGGTGCTGATTATTACAGTCGTGCTGTTATTGTTTTGCATTTCTTATCAAATCGAGCTCTGTTTGTATTACAGATACGCAAATGTCTTTACTCTTTAAAGTTTTATCCACAATGAAAAAATCCTTGTGTATCATGTCATTATTTACAGGGACCTTTTCCATTAACTTTAACTTATTTGTAAGGTTACTCTTATCGAAAACCACATATGTATCCAAGTAAATCGGAGTAAAATGTAAAGACCAAAAGCACAATCACATATTGTTCCATCTCTTCCACAGTGAGACCAAGTTCATATTTATTTCTCTCGACACCAGAACCAATCAGCATACAGTACTTTTTTCTCAAACATGTTTTCTCTCTTTCTCCTTTTCCTTTTTAGAATGAAGAGCACAGTCAGCGCTGTGTTCTTTCTCTAGCTTTCACACTGCACATTATTTACACACACAAAAAAAAGATATAAAGTTAAACATCGTTATACATTTCGGACCTGCGCTGTAAGAAATGTTCATGTTTCAAACAATCATTTCAGAGTTGATCTGCATACAGTGTAGCTCGGCACGAACTAACACACACACGCACAGGTATAAGGGACTTGGTGCGGACCGCCGTGTTGATTTATCAATGGAAGGGGTATTGCACTGGTTTAACCAGTTAGGCTGTTCATGCTACTCCTAGGTTTCCTTTCCTCCATTCCTATTGGCCTGCTGCTCATGTCTGCCAATGGATGGACAGATTTGAGTCTCTAATCCATTTCAATGTCCAACGTCACTACAGTGCATTGCACCTTAAATATCCTCAAAGTGATTCATGTAGAAGTTGCCCGCAACACAGATCTGGGGTCAGATTACCCAAATCCTAACCTTAACCAATAGGAGATCAATGAAAAAGATGGCACTGGACCAGCAGTTAGAGGCAACTCCTGACTCACCTTGACTACAGGTGCATGCTGGTCTATGCTTGCCTGAGGACTCAAACTGAATTTATCGCTACAGACTTCAGTCTGAGACTGACATCATTGAAGTCGTTTGTAGTGATGTAAAAAATGAGGGGTGTCGTACAAAAGTAATCAGCGATTGGCTCATTTCTAACCAATCAGAGTATCAAAGCCAATTACAAATTGTCAAATGTTGCATTACCCACGTGTGTTTTGGCTCTGGCCCAACCCATTGGTTTCTGGGACCAATCAGATTGTCGAGAACGGATTTCCATACTAGAAATTGTCAGGGGAGGTACTCAGATCCAGACTCATCGTGAAGAAGAAACTAATGTAGCTTTTGGCCAGAGCAAGGAGTCTGGGTAGCCTGGCAAGGTCTATGGACAAGACAGGAAAGGAGATCAGAGGGGCATTCTGGGGAAGAAAAAAAATATGCAGACATTGCATTTCCTACGTACAAAAAAAAGAATCACTGCAGACGATGCATGGATACAGCCTAATTGAATGTTATGGGTAGTGCAGTTTTAATGATTAACCTTAAGTCTTGATCTGTAGGTCCTTGTGCAACCCTTGTTCTATGTTCTTAATACTTGGGCAGAGCTGTGGCCATCCGATGCCTAAAATGGATGGCACCAAGCAGCCGCCAATCCCAGGGGGTAATGCGTCACAGACAGCCAGTCATGGGTGATGGCATGTCACAGACAGCCAATCGTCCGCGACCATAACACCCAGCAGACCAATGATAATGCATTACATGGCACAGCTCTACTACTCACAAAAAAAAAATATAAGCATATTTTTCAAAGATATTTCTCAAGAAAGTGCATAATATACACATATTCTGCTGTAAGCATATGTATTTGTCTAAAATCTCAGGCGATCATTGTTCGGGCTGATTGTTGGTGTGGATTGAGTACAGTATCTACTCTGTGAACAGAAGCCCTCAATGTGCCTGGCGGAGTAGGACAGCTGACCTGTGCCAGCTATTGCCACCAACCCACATTAAATAACCAACCCTTGCAAAGTGCAACGTCACCATCCACTGACCTCAACAGGCTTTGACTGGTTTGGGATAATAGGTTTACGTTTATCTCCCCGACCCACCCTTGTTTCCATCTTCGTGTAATGTCATCGAAAATTGTCACTTGTGTACTACATGCCAGCAAACCCATCTCATTACTAAGAAATCCTCATCAAAGGCTCTGACTACACAGCTAGTGAACTTACAAACTGAAGCACAAGATTCCTGACCTGTTCTGGAACTTAAGTATTATATATTCTAGATTCTAGACTGCAACCAGAGCCAGGTATTTAGATCGACATTTATGGCTCAGATAGAAACCTACAGTGCCAGTCAAAAGTTTGGACACACCTACTCATTCAAGAGTTTTTCTACATTGTAGAATAATAGTGAAGACATCACAACTATGAAATAACACATATGGAATCATGTAGTAACCAAAAAAGTGTTAAACATATCTAAATATATTTGAGATTCTTCAAAGTAGCCACCCTCTGCCTTGACAGCTTTGCACACTCTTTGTATTCTCTCAACCAGCTTCATGAGGTAGTCACCTGGAATATATTTCAATTAACAGGTGTGCCTTGTTAAAAGTTCATTTGTGGAATTTCTTTCCTTCTTAATGAGTTTGAGCCAATCAGTTCTGTTGTTACAAGGTGGGTAGGGGTGGTATACAGAAGATAGCCCTATTTGGTAAAAGTCCAAGTCCATATAATGGCAAGAACAGTTCAAATAAACAAAGAGAAATGACAGTCAGTCATGACTTTAAAACATGAAAGTCAGTCAATCCGAAAAATTTCAAGAACTTTGAAATTGCAGTCACAAAAACCATCAAGCGCTATGATGAAACTGACTCTCACGAGGACCGCCACAGGAAAGGAAGACCCAGAGTTACCTCTGCTGCAGAGGATAAGTTCATTAGAGTTACCAGCCTCAGAAATCGGCAATTAACTGCACCTCAGATTACAGCCCAAATAAATGCTTTACAGAGTTCAAGTAACAGACACATCTCCACATCAACTGTTCAGAAGAGACAGCTTGAATCAGGCCTTCATGGTCAAATTTCTGAAAAAAAACCACTGCTAAAGGACACCAATAAGAAGAGACTCTGTTTGGGCCAAGAAACACGAGCAATGGACATTAGACCGGTGGAAATCTGTCCTTACGTCTGATGAGTCTGAATTTGAGATTGTTGGTTCCAAATGTCTTTGTGAGATGCAGAGTAGATGAATAGATGATCTCCATGTGTGGTTCCCACCGTGAAGCATGGAGGAGAAGGTGTGATGGTGTGGGGGTGCTTTGCTGGTGACACTGTCAGTGATTTATTTAGAATTCATGGCACACTTAACCAGCATGGCTAGCATGGCAATCTGCAGCAATACGCCATCCCATCTGGTTTGCACTTCGTGGGACTATCATTTGTTTTTCAACAGGACATTGACCCAACAGATCTCCAGGCTGTGTAAGGTCTATTTGACCAAGAAGTAGAGTGATGGAGTGTTGCATCAGATGGCCTCCCCAATCACCCGACCTCAACCCAATTGAGATGGTTTGGGATGAGTTAGACTGCAAAGTGAAGGAAAAGCAGCCAACATGTGCTCTGCATATGTGGGAACTCCTTCAAGACTATTGGAAAAGCATTCCAGGTGAAGATGGTTGAGAGAATGCCAAGAGTGTGCAAAGCTGTCATCAAGGCAAAGGGTGGCTACTTTGAAGAATCTCAAATATAAATTACTTTTTTGGTTACTATCTTATTCAATGTGTTATTTCATAGTTTTGTTATCTTCACTATTATTCTACAACCTAGAAAATTGTAAAAATTAAAGAAAAACCTTTGAATGAGTAGGTGTGTCCAAACTTTTGACAGGTATTGTATTGTATGTCAACTGAACTCCTCAACAGTGACAGCGTGTTGACTGTCAGAATATCCTACATTCAAAAGAGTATGTCTAGCATTGGAAATTAATTGAGCACTTGGCATAAAGAATTATGCTTGATAGACTATGCTTTAAAATGTTAAATACCAAAACAAAAAACATTTTTTTTAAAACTACATCGGATTGATCCACAACTACATAGTTTTTTGCTGCTTCATAGCTTTTTGTTTAGAAAATATCTATTCATACAAAGTCACACGAAATAGAAAAATATCAAATATCACTGGTGATAAGAAAAAATGACAACCTGAACAACCAGAAATGTTGCTATGGTAACCACCATTGTCCTTTGACATCAGCGATTCCCCCCCCCCCCTGCTCTTATTGGCTGCCCCTGACACCTCTGATGTGGAGAGGGCCAATCAGAAGGCACAGAGTTCAGAAGGAGGATGGGCGTGAGGCCAAGCGGGTTATTGTCAGATGGCTGTGTCCCAGAACACGGTGGTTTGTGTTGGGTAGGGGGGAGGCCGGATCTTTTTGGCCCCGTTGCTCTTCCCCCAGATGGGGAGGGTAGGCATGCTGTCCTGCTTACAGAGGTTCCTGTCCTGGGTGTTCCTGTCTGGCTGCGGCCTGGAGCGGATCTCCATGCACAGGGAGCGTTTCCTCTCGATCTGCTCCAGCATGGTGCTGTCCCCACACTTCCAGGGCATCTGGGACGCGTGGGGAAAAGCGGGAAACCAGGGAAAGTAAATCAAGCACATCTCAAGAATGAAAGAAAACAAATCTATATTTATCCAGGTCTGCAGGAGGGGCCTATCTCATCGACTTACCTGTGCCTCTGATGCTTGCCTCTGTGGGGTCCCTAAGGGAGAGGGTGTAACTGGGGCAGAGGAGGAGTGGCCATACTTCGTAAGTGCTGGTTTCAGCTCTACAAAGAGGGACAAATGCATTTCAATTCATTAATTGAGCTCACTCTTTAACGGTTTACATACAACGAAACAAAACGTTACGGTGAAACAACACACAGTTAAAGCCTAAACACAATCTCAAACCCACCACATGCATTGATACCGGTTGCCATCTTTTCAGACCAGAATAAATATTGTACTCTCACCATGTTCTTATGTCTTGTCTATAAGATAATGCTTGGAATCAAATTTACTTTAATGTTGTGTAGCCTAAGCTCCTAGCTTTTTGGGGCTATACGATGTTTCAAAAAGCACATGCACCCGGTGAAGGGTATGCACAGTCTGATTATAGAAATATCCTATTATCAATGTCTAGCTAGCTAGCTAACAAGCTCATTCGGAAGGCTACACATAGTCCTCACAACTTTGCTTAAACTAATTTCGACAGTGGGTCGCTGAATAGTTATCTTAACTTAGCTACCAATTTCAATAGCCAATTTACCTATTGCTGAAAACCTATATTCCATCAAAGCAATGAGATTCTACAAACCGGCCTGCCCAAACTAACAAACACTTGCAAAACTGATGTTTGGATTGTTTTTTTCAGCTAGTAGGCTTAAATAAATGCTTTAAATATATAGTTTACTTCAGCAGGTTTATTTTATGCCAATAACTTCAAATATCAATAATAACCCACTGGGCACATTTTTGATTTACATTTAATTCAGATGTCAACTAACATGAATTTAATGGGAAATCAACATTGGATTAAGGTTCAAAATTGGGTGAAAAAAAATACAAAATTCCCTTAAATTGATAACTTTTTGCAAATCCAATCAGTTTTCCAAGTTGATTCAACGTCATCATATAGATTTTTTTGTGAGAGGAAATGACATGGAAACAATGTTGATTCAACCAGTTGTTACCCATTGTGAACCTTACTACCTTGGTTATATACATGTTAGTTACCCAACCCAGTCAGAGAATGCTCACTTTTTTAAATGTTTTTATTATGGATAGACTACTAACTCTCAGTAAATGACATGTTATTGCAATCAACAGTATAGCATCTTTCTAAACTTTGCAAATGATTGTGCTTGATGAGGACATGTTTAGTGTCTGTAAATAATTTACCACAGTCACTTCATGGTGTCGGGTTGTGTTGAAGGATTGCAATTTCATTTGGGCTATCCTCACCTGTAGTGCCACTTCCAAACACCATTGGCGGACTGCCAGCAGGTCTCCCATGTCGAGTTGGTGTGGCAGTCGATGATTGACCGTTCTTCTCTTGCGCTTTTGATTGCTCAACGCTATAGGTCCCCCTATCTCTGACATCACGCCTGGGCAAGACCTCTGAGCTATGACCAACCCGGTCTTTATTGACGCACCTAAGATCTACCATATTGGCACTCTTACCGTAGCTATCGTGCCGGGGGAGCAGCTCTGAGCCATTGCAGCTTCTGTCCTTGCTGTCACGCCTGGCTTCAAGGCCGTTTCTGTCTGACTCTTTGATTTCCTGTCGTGGTAAGGGGAAGGGCTCCATTCCATTGTAACTTTGTTCTTTGCCCTCATGTCTAGACTCTAGGCTGTAGCTTTCCCTGTCTCTGTCTTCGCCATTACGTCTGCACTCAATGCCATTTCTGGGTGAATCTTTGCTTTTTTGTCTGGGTAGGAGCTCTGGTGGCTGCTCCATTCGTTCTTTGCTGTCGTGTCTCGAATCCATTCCGTTCCTGACTTGGTCTTTGCTATCTTCCCTGGGTAGAAGCTCTGGTGGCTGGTTCATTTGTTCTTTGCTTTCATGTCTCGAATCCATTCCATTCCTGGTTCGGTCTTTGCTATCTTGCCTTGGTAGGAGCTCTGGTGGCTGACCCATTCGTACTTTGCTGTCATGTCTCAAATCAATTCCGTTCCTGTTTTGGTCTTTGCTATCTTGCCTGGGTAGAAGTTCCGGTGGGTTCTGGTGGCTGAGCCTTTCTTTGCTGTCTGGTCTGGACTCCACACCACTCCGGGGAGAGTCTTTGCTGTCGTGTCTGGACTCCACACAATTCCGGGGAGAGTCTTTGCTGTCGTGTCTGGACTCCACACCATTCCAGGGAGAGTCTTTGCTGTCGTGTCTGGAATCCACACCATTCCAGGGAGAGTCTTTGCTGTCGTGTTTGGACTCCACACCATTTCGTGTCTGGACTCCACACCATTCCGGGGAGAGTCTTTGCTGTCGTGTCTGGACTCCACACCATTCCGGGGAGAGTCTTTGCTGTCGTGTCTGGACTCCACACCATTCTGGGGAGAGTCTTTGCTGTCGTGTCTGGACTCCACACCATTCCGGGAGAGTCTTTGCTGTCGTGTCTGGACTCCACACCATTTCGGGGAGAGTCTTTGCTGTCGTGTCTGGACTCCACACCATTCCGGGGAGAGTCTTTCCTGTCCAGTTGTAGTAACGGCTCCATGCCGTGGACACTTCTGTCTTTACTGTCCCGTCTGACAGGCGGGAGTTCCACACTTTTACAACCCCTGCCTTTACTGTCCATTTTCATAGGCAAGGGCTCCACACTGTTACAACCCCGGTCTCTGCTGTCCCGTTTCATAGGCAAGGGCTCCACACTGTTACAACCCCGGTCTCTGCTGTCCCGTTTCATAGGCAAGGGCTCCACACTGTTACAACCCCTGTCTCTGCTGTCCCGTTTCATAGGCAAGGGTTCCACACTGTTACAAACCCGGTCTTTGCTATATCGCCTGGGCAGCGGCTCCACGCTGCTACAACTCCTGTCCTTGGTGTTGCGTAGGTGAGATGAATACTCTTTGCTACGATCCTTACTCTCCCGTTTGGACTCCTTGTGACTGTGCCGCTCCTTGCCATCACGTTTTGACACGCTGTGAGACTTACTCTTGGATTCGGCTGTAACAGAGGACAAACAGTCAATGTACCGTAAAATACCAAGTTATGTCCACACAAAAATAACTAGTAAACATAGCCTATATACCATAAAGAGGATGAAAAATATAAGTACATCTGTAATATCTATGTATTCATACTGCACTACCGCTATACGGCCACTTGGTGTCACCCATGCGCTGTGGGAGCTATGAACTATGGGTATGCTGGGATATAATGCTGTTTGTTCCAGTTGCCATGGAGACATCCAGGCTGTGAATTGCATAGATGCTATTATCAATGGGTAGGTAAAGGCCCAGTAACCACTTTGAATACTTTCTTATTTCAATTTCTTCTCTCTGTGTTAGGGCTCAGACACACCAATAGCATTTGCTGGCTGAAAGTACTTTAAAAAGGGACATTGCAAAAATGTTAAACTTCATATTCATCATCTTCAGCTCATCATCTCCAGCTCCAAACCCAACAGGTTTGATCAGGTGTTCATGAGTCTTATGGCTTTGGGGTAGAAGCTGTTTAGAAGCCTTTTGGACCTAGACTTGCCGGCGCTCTACCGCTTGCCGTGCAGTAACAGAGAGAACAGTCTATGACTAGGGTGGCTGGAGTCTTTGACCATTTTTAGGGCCTTCTGACACTGCCTGGTATAGAGGTCCTGGATAGCAGGAAGCTTGGCCCCAGTGATGAACTGGACTGTACGCACTACCCTCTGTAGTGCCTTGCGGTCGGATGGCAGAGCAGTTGCCATACCTAGCAGTGATGCAACCAGTCATGATGCTCTCGATGGTGCAGTTGTTGAACCTTTTGAGGATCTGAGGACCCATGACAAATCTTTTCAGTCTCCTGAGGGGAAATAGGTTTTGTCGTGCCCTCTTCACGACTGTCTTGGCGTGCTTGGACCATGTTAGTTTGTTGGTGATGTGGACACCAGGGAACTTGAAGCTCTCAACCTGCTCCACTGCAGCGGAGGGGACTGAGCAAGCACCCATGAGGGGCCCCTGTGTTGAGGATCAGCATGGCGGATGTGTTGTTACCTACCCATACCCCCTGGGGGCATGGGTAGGTATTGGTGAGCTTTGAGGGCACTATGGTGTTGAACGCTGAGCTGTAGTCAATGAACAGCATTCTCACATAGGTGTTCCTTTAGTTAGTAGTGTGGAGTGCAATAGAGATTGCATCATCTGTGGATCTTTTGGGGCGGTATGCAAATTAGAGTGGGTCTAGGGTTTCTGGGATAATGGTGTTGATGTGAGCCATGACCAGCCTTTCAAAGCACTTCATGACTACAGACGTGAGTGCTACGGGTCGGTTGTCATTTAGGCAGGTTACCTTAGTGTTCTGCGGCACAGGCACTATGGTGGTCTGCTTAAAACATGTTGGTATTACAGACTCGGACAGGGAGAGGTTAAAAATGTCCATGAAGACACTTGCCAGTTGGTCAGCGCATGCTCGCAGTACACATCCTGGTAATCCGTCTGGCCCTGCGGCCTTGTGAATGTTGAACTGTTTAAAGGTCTTACTCACATCGGCTGCGGAGATGTTCACACAGTCTTCCGGAACAGCTGCTCTCATGCATGTTTCAGTGTTATTTGCCTTGAAGGGAGCATAGAAGTAGTTTAGCTCCTCTGGTAGGCTGGTGTCACTGGGCAGCTCTCGGCTGTGCTTCCCTTTGTAGTCTGTAATGGTTTGCAAGCCCTGCCACATCCAACGAGCGTCAGAGCCGGTGTAGTGGGATTCGATCTTAGTCCTGTATTGATGCTTTGCCTGTTTGATGGTTCTTCGGAGGGCATTGCGGGATTTAGTTCCGCTCCTTGAAAGCGGCAGCTCTAGCCTTTAGCTCAGTGCGGATGTTGCCTGTAATCCATGGCTTCTGGTTGGGGTATGTACGTGTACGGTCACTATGGGGACGACGTTGTCGATGCTCTTATTGATGAAGCCAATGACTGATGTGGTGTAGTCCTCAATGCCATTAGAATCCCAGAACATAGTCCAGTCTGTGCTAGCAAAACAGTCCTGTAGCTTAGCATCTGCTTCATCTGACCACTTGTGTATTGATGTAGTCACTGGTGCTTCCTGCTTTAATGTTTGCTTGCCAGCAGGAATCAGGAGGATAGAATTATGGTCAGATTTGCAAAATGGAGGGCGAAGGAGAGCTTTGTACGCATCTCTGTGTGTGGAGTAAAGGTGGTCAAGAGTTTTTTTCCCCTTCTGGTTGCACATTTAACATGCTGATAGAGGGAACAATGAACACAGTGAACACTGAGGCTGTACCCTTACAGTTTTGGATAGTAGCCAATAGACTATTGTGGCTATTTGAGCATAATGCAGGCCTATACCAACAAAAACCAATGGAGCAAATCCCATACAAGATTGTAGATTGTGATTTCTATGATATATGATACAAAATAGCACTGCCCCTTTAATTAAGACATAAGCCTAGACGTTTTGTGCTCTTGTAGGAAGCGGTATGTCTAACTGGGCTAATAACTCGCTAACTAGAAAAGAACGAAAACAAATGTGCACATGCGCAGCTCATTCATTCGTGGGTAATTGAATGACCGCTCGTGGGCTATCTCCACCAATAGAATTCTACTCCGTTGCGCTCTGGCTCTGCCTACAACAAAATCACAGACTCAATCTTGCAAAGTTAGATTTGTGATGGTTTTGTTGCAATGAAAAGGGTGTGATATAATCTTGATTCTATAAAGTGCAAACTAATGGGGCGAACTCAAGTGAAGTTCAATCTCTTGTCTACTGCGCGGCAATCGTGGAAGAGGTGAGCACACGCGCAGTTTAGAGGGGACATTGATGATATGAAATTGAACATTTTATTAATGTCCCTTTAACACAGTTCGCATAAAAATCGGCAGACGATCTTTAAACGATCCACATTCGGTGCGATGTGTGCAACCCTTAATCTGTCGAATTTGGTGAAAGTAGGCCTATATGATGATTGTAATGTTCTCTCTCGTTTAGATCCCTCATTCACAACATTGCTATGGGTGTAACACTGTTCTTCTGTCCAGATTTGTAAAGGAAGTCAGAGAGCGTTCCTCGAGGGTTTGACAATCAAAAGGCAACAGCCCACAAAGAGACTAACATCTGCCTTCCATAAAAGACATTGGTCAATCTCTGCAACAAAAAATAAAATAAAAAATGAACATGCATAGTTGATTCCCAGCAGAGCGCTATGGTGCATTACTGCTTTCCCAGAAGTCCCATATCACAAGGCTTGCGTGTCACCAGTGCGTGCTTGTTGTTACGTCTCATAGAGGTGACGAACCAGAGGAAAAGTGGGTCATGCTAGTTAGCTGTGTTTCTATCGTCTATCCTCCCTGATAGCGAGAGGACGCCGTACGTGATCAATCATAGAACGTTGCTCAGAACGTTGCTCGGACCTGCCATTACGTAAGCCCCAATAGGCTGGCTGGACGCAGGTGCAACAATAGAAACAAATAATAAGAAAAAAACCTGTAGTCTTCACAGCATTGCCCCCGTCGCTACATAGTGTGAGTGAACATGGTTTATGAGCCATATCCCGGGGCTAAAGGACAAATCAGAACCATGCATCAATAAGACATTACTACATAGGCATACATTTGTCCACAAGCCAAAGAAATACACCGAAATTGCATAAAATGCCAGATGCAAACATTTGCCACAACCATTAAGATGTCCAACAGTTAGAGAAGATTGTGGTATAATTCCAGGAAGTCAGCAACTGTCATAGAGGTCAGCAACTGTTCTTTCTCTCTCCTGATTGGTGACTGTGAAGATGTTTCCCTGATTGGTTAAATCTCTACTAGCTGATTGGGCCAACAGAGGAATATAACTCTTTGATCAGGTGTAAAAGTCTTGGCTGTCTCTCAGGAGCCCACTGCCTGCACATGATCAGTTGGAAGCTGGGCGTGACCTGCACTGCGATTGGCCCACTTCCTCACAGGGAGGGAAATAACAGAGGCTCCTTCTTCTGTTGCTATGACTGGTTTGGAGTTGATGGTTGCTATGAAGCTCTGGGAGTTAAGTGCAGATTGATTGACACATGCTCAGTTCTTTTTGAACTAAATTGATTCAAATGCACACAACTGTTGGGAATTCCCCGAATGAAGTTAGTTGCTATAGTATGTTAGATCTCTCTCCAAAACACAAACGTGTAAATACGTGGTTTTAAACACAAATTCATGTTTTATTCCTTTGCATCAGAGGCCCATTAAAGTTTCAGGCCATGTCTCAATAGAGATCGTTCATTCGGGGAGAAAAGTAATGTCAGAATTATGCATACAAATTAAATATGAATTCCTGATTGAATAAAAAAACTTCTCTGAAGTTACATAGAAATGTATTAATCTCTGGTGTTGGGAACCTATCTGAATTCACCATTAATGTAATTTTGTCTGGGTCCCGGACTGGACACATTGGCTTCCTGTGTTTTAACATGATGTTTACATATTAATCAGTAATGCCACTTGGTTTACATACTTATCTCATATGTATATACTGTACTCAATATCATCTACTGTATCTTGCCTATGCTGCTCTGTACCATCACTCATTCATATATCCTTATGTACATATTCTTTATCCCCTTACACTGTGTATAAGACAGTAGTTTTTTTGGAATTGTTAGTTAGATTACTTGTTCGTTATTACTGCATTGTCGGAACTAGAAGCACAAGCATTTCGCTACACTCGCATTAACATCTGCTAACCATGTGTATGTGACAAATAAAATTTGATTTGATTTGATTTGGTGGCTTAATGCCACTGCGGGGTTTGAGAGGTCCTAATGCCGGCCGCTCTACTCTCTAATCCTGCCAGATTAAATCATATGATCTGTATCAATCTACATTCGGTGGGCCTAGATTAAACAGGCTCATGGAGGAAATGCTTGCAAATAGCCACAAAACACCCATGGCATAGCCTGCAATCCTGCTATCAGCAGCATCTCCTACTTTAGCGGGATTGGAAGTTGTTTTACCAGATGAAAAGGGGGTTACGTTGATACGACGTGGATGAGACCACTAACAACTAATTTCATTAAAATTAAAATAAACATTGCTGTTTTTTTTGTGAGTCAATGTGTCAATGTTACACTGTGTGGGTTATATATATCATATTGGATCAGACTGGATACACATGGAGTAACTATTTTGTTGCTCCACCTCTATGTAGCTATTGACTGATTCTGTAACTATAGTAACAAATAGATGATGTGATGTATTGACTGATTCTGTAACTATAGTGACAAATAGATGATGGTGTGATGTATTGACTGATTGATGTATTGACTGAATGATTGATTGACTGATTGATGTATTGACTGAATGATTGATTGACACTCACTCTCCCCGGGCTCCTTGGACTTTCTCCCACCGGTGTTCTTCTTCATCATGTTCCGGCCGGCGGTGAACAGGTTGGTCAGCTCATCCAGGGGGCTGGTCGGTGTGCGTGAGCGTCCCGTGGATACGTTCTGCATCGACCCATGCAGCCTGCCCCCAGCTATGCAGTCCTGTGGGGGCGAGCCCTTTCCATGGGGTGTGGTGGAGGCGCTGGGAGGGGCGTCGAAGGGCGGTGTGCGCATCAGGCTAAGCGGCGTGAGGCAGCGGCCCATGCTGACGGGGGAGGGGCAGGCTGATTGGCTGCGCTGATAACTGTGGGCTGAGGAGGCTGAGGACTTGTAGAGGGTGCAGGGCAGGGGCGGAGCCGACGAGCGACCCGACACTGTCAGGGTGGGCGTGGCTGTCAGCTCCCTGCGAAGGTGCGCCAAGGGGGGCTCAGAAGAGGAGGTGGGCGACTTGTTGTAGGCGCAGGGGTTGTCCATCATGGGCAGCTTCGTCAGTGGATCCAGAGGGGTGAGCGGGGACTCGTCCGAGTTTGGCGAGCACTGGGCCGGCGCAGGGGGGAACACCAGGAGGGGCGGCCGGTGGGTGAGCAAGTTGGGAAACGGCGCAGGGATGTCGCATAGGGGGATGTTACGCGGGGTGGAGCAGCGGTGGAGAGGCTCTGGGTCCAGGAGCGCCGGGGGGGGGCAGGCGGAGCGGCATCCCGGGGGGTCCCAGCAGTAGTCCATATCATCCAGGAGAGGGTACTTCATCTCCTCGTACACAGACTCTCCCGGCTCCTCGTCCTCGCTCTTGGGCGCCACAATGTGCCTGCCGCCCCCAACACTGGCGCCCATCTCGATGTAGACAGGCTCATCAGAGTCGGAGTGGTGGCTGGGACTCTCGTCGCTCGGCGGAGAGGGGTTGCGCTCGCACTCGGCAGAGGGGGAGTGACTCTTGGAGCCAATGTGCTTCCGGATGCAGGAATCATCGAAGGAGGTGCTCAGCTGGGTTTTGGGGTTCCTCCTGGGTTTGGGCGGAGGGATCCTCTTGCAGTCTTCTCCGCAGCCTTGTGGCGCTGAAGGAACAGAAAACAAAAACATCCAGCCAATCAGCATAAACCTCATCCTGGTATTACTACATGTTACATGGCATTAGGTCACAGTAGCTGAACAACATTCATTGAGTCAGATATATTTGATACATGACTACATACAGAAACATTCCCAGAGGCTCCTCTCTATGACACACACACACACACTTTATCCCTTTCATATATTTCAAAACACCCTCAACCTTAATCCAACCACTACATACTCACATTCCACTATACACACATACAGGCAAACAAGACCAAAACACAGGCTGCACATTCACTGTTTGTCAATGCAACAGGGCTTTATAACACAGCACCATTCCATGCATCTCAACCTGAGGTGACGATAGGAGATTTGAGCTCAGCAAGCTGTGGTCCAATGTGTGTACAGATGTCTCAGTGTAATTTGTGTCTCTGTACTCGGGTGGCTTGTTATTATTACTATCATGATGCTAACTGGGTTGCATGGTGGATCTTGAGATCTGTTTCATGCACTAATGATGAATTCATCCTTCCCCCGCCTCCCTTCTCCGGCTCTCTCTCCCCCGTAGTGGATGTGTTTACCCACACCCTCTCTCCATCCTGGGGGAAATGGAATCTAGGTCAGTCGCTTCTCCTGAATGAATTCTGCCTCTGACTGGTCCCTCCCCCTGCTCTGCTCAGAACCCGATCTGGCTCACGTAACAACCCTCCCCTCGGTGAGGGACACCCCCACACTCAGACAGCGATTGGCCTGGACGCCTTAGAGCTCCACCCATTGCCGCCGCCTCATTGGCACACGCTGCCTGCTGTCGTTCTGATTGGTCGGGCTACGGTGGGGGGGGTCTTTTTTTCTGTGGGATGGTTGCTGTGGCGCAGGAGAAGAACTGTTGGCACACGGGGATCCCCTCCAATCTGAGGCAGTCAGGGCAACTCCCTAACCAACCGTCACAATGGCATACGCGTCAAACTGCAACGCAATCAAATGCAACTGTATATTCACCCTTAAGTCTCTCACAGCCCCTTAAAACTATATTATATATTATATTACTTCAATAGCCTGTTAATTTCTTGATCATTTTGCAGCACTTGTTGTTTCCTTGATCAGCAGGTGGTTTCTGTTTTGTCAAAGTATCTTGTTGTTTACATGCTACATGATATAGGCGTATATTTGTACAGCTGCACAGCGATTGAGTTTATAGTTAGGTGCTTATGCTCCGTTAGTTTACATCCCTAACCAGTAACCGCAAGGCCACACTACTGCTTTTACAGCATTACAAGCATTTCGCTACGCTCACAGCAACATCCGCTAAATATATGTATATGTGACCAATAACATTTGATTTGAATAAAGTAAAAACAAATCATATCTGATCAGAGATGGTCAAATGTCTCTACACTTTCTACTTTCCAATGTGTCCCACTCCCATCATTCGTTTCATTCCTCTGTTTTCATGTGATCCACTGTTATTAGTAAATGCAGGTGAACATGTAACAGTTGGCAGTGTCCTCTTACACGTTTCGGAGAACATTACTTTCATCTACGTGATGAGGATAAAGGCTAAACTAAACAGCTCACACCAGGACATGAAGATCAGGGCCCAGTTTCCCCAAGAGCATTTTAAGGCTTAAGTTCATCGTTAGAACCTTCGTAGGAGCATCGTTAAATCTCAGAGCTTTTTCCCAAATAACCATCGCTATTAAAGTTGCACGTGAAAAAGCTCGTAATCTAAACGGTTGGCTCAGACCAGTAGAACAGCTAAATGTCCACTTCATACACAGGAGATCTCCGCTAAACATGTCTATGTGTGACTGCGATAACATCAGAACAAAGTTGACAGTCAAATACAAAGTTGCGAATGTCTTTGCAATTTAATACTAACAAGGGACGTATTAAAAAAAAAAATGGATAACTTCAAATGAAAACTGAGATGACTCTGCATTCAAATATCAACAGTAAGCTATAGGCCTATTTCAATCATATCGAAATACATTTCATGTTCAATCAATTGAGGTTTATTTAGCTTACTTGTAGGCCACTGTCTGTAATTTGTCTCAACATATTTCATGATGTGTGACAACGTGTGCAATGATGTGCCAAATTGGTGTATTAGTGCATTTTTTATTGGGTAAGCATTAGAATAAGCCACCTCAATATTTGCAGAATATCTCTCTAGGGGCTGATCTGTTGTCAGTATTGTGAAATAATTCTAATGTTTAAGGAAAGATTTGAATGGAGAAAACTGATCCGAGAGCAGCGCTTCCTTTCTTTAGATCCTATCAGTGTCGACATGCTCCAACAACGCACTTAGCAACCGTAATCTCTGCGTTGTGTTTTTGGGAAACTTATTTTACGTTTGTAGGAAAGATGCATCATGTTAAAACACACATAAGCCTAAACTATCAGGAAACCGACCCTGATCTCTTCAGATGTGATCGCAAATTCCTTTGCCATATGTAAACAAGGTCTTTACGGGCTTTTAAAAAGCTTTAAGAAGAAAACAGATGAGCAGATACTGTAGAATGCAGATACTGCAGAACGCAGATACTGCAGAACGCAGATACTGTAGAACGCAGACACTGCAGAACGCAGATACTGTAGAACGCAGAATGCAGATACTGTAGAACGCAGAATGCAGATACTGTAGAACGCAGAATGCAGATACTGTAGAACGCAGATACTGTAGAATGCAGATACTGTAGAATGCAGATGCTGCACAACGCAGATACTGTAGAACGCAGAATGCAGATACTGCAGAACGCAGATACTGTAGAATGCAGAATGCAGATACTGTAGAACGCAGATACTGTAGAATGCAGATACTGCAGAACGCAGATACTGTAGAACGCAGAATGCAGATACTGTAGAACGCAGATACTGTAGAATGCAGATGCTGCAGAACGCAGATACTGTAGAACGCAGAATGCAGATACTGTAGAACGCAGATACTGTAGAATGCAGATACTGTAGAATGCAGATGCTGCAGAACGCAGATACTGTAGAATGCAGATACTGTAGAACGCAGAATGCAGATACTGTAGAATGCAGATACTGCAGAACGCAGATACTGTAGAATGCAGATACTGTAGAACGCAGATTCTGTAGAATGCAGATACTGTAGAATGCAGATACTGTAGAACGCAGAATGCAGATACTGTAGAATGCAGATACTGCAGAACGCAGATACTGTAGAATGCAGATACTGTAGAACGCAGATTCTGTAGAATGCAGATACTGTAGAATGCAGATACTGTAGAACGCAGATACTGCAGAATGCAGATACTGTAGAACGCAGATTCTGTAGAATGCAGATACTGTAGAATGCAGAATGCAGATACTGTAGAACACAGATACTAGAACTGCGACGTGTCCATGTGGAGAGGAGTAGGCCCAAATTAAATCTTGCTAACCAGCAGTCCCATGTTTGCAGGCAGCCCCCCAGGCGTGTATTCATGGATGCCAAGGGAAGACAGGCTTCACCAAAAATGTAGCAAGAAAAACGTTTTCTTTCTCTCTGTGTTTCATAATTTTCCTTCAATTCGCAAGAGGATGAATGTATCTCACTGGAGAAAGCATTAGAGAGAGAAAAACAGCACCCCTCTGTATGTGTAGGCCATGTATCTGATGCTGTCTGGTCATAAAGAGTATGACATTGTTGCCGCCTGTATTGAATGCAACGGAAGCCAGAGATCATTTGGCCTCCTTTGATATTTAAAAAAAATAATAATAATAATAGCCAATCATCGTTGAGCTAAACTGAGTGAGCTCAACTGTGATTGGTCCTGGCGCACCATAAAAAAAGTGTCAAGGGAAGCCAGTTTGGATTTGGCTTCACTCCTATTACATCGCATCGATAGAAATACGTGATTGACAGAAACAACTTGAATTATTGGGTTGTTGTCCTCCGGTGTCTGGCTAGAAAAAAAAATCCCTTTCCTAAATTAGCCATGGATAGAGATAGGGATTTGGCCTTGTGGTTTTACTTAATTCTCCGTACTGGCCAATGACTATAACGACAATTCTGATCCAACCATAAATTCATAAATTGTGCCCCTGGACTGAGAGGATGGAAGTTCAACATGTAGCTAGATGTAGAAGGCTAATGTTAACTAGCTGGCTCATCATTGCCCATGAAAGGAAGTTAGGCTAGCGAGCAAGCATTTTAGCCAGGTAGCCTAGGACAACAAAAACTAAAACCGTGTACAGTATGACAGAGTCATAGAATGTTTCACCAACATGAAAGAGAGGAGGATGGCATTGGCATTTCTCTACATGTAGGGTGAGTTAACATGTTTTTTCTACTTGCACGCACACACACACACACACACACACACACACACACACACACACACACACACACACACACACACACGCGCACACACACACACACACACACACACACACACACACACAAATCAGAACCATGGAAAGCCAAATCATATATAGATTACATTGATTGGACTAAATCGTTTTTGGTATATTTTACTTGTCATTGTATTAGGCTAAGCAGAGGTGATTTGATCATGTTGAAATGTTGAAGTGTAAATGGTGCTGGAATAGTGGAGGCAGCTCCTGTTTTCTTTGCGACTCTACGTGGTTCTAAATCAATAGTTGTTTAGTGGTCCAAAAATGTCAGAAACATTAACTTGTTAGACCATGCTGTAGGTCATGAAACTGTTTGTTACATGCAATATGCTTTGTGGACTTCACCGGACAGATGTTGCTCTCTGGTTTTGTGATGAAACAAAGGTGTGGTTGAATTTATTCTGCCACTGTGTCTTCTAATTGTCTTGGCCTTAGGCATACAGTGCCTATGGAAAATATTCAGACCCCTTGGCTTTTCCACATTTTGTTATGTTACAGCCTTATTCTAAAATTGATTAAATAAATACAAAGCCTGAGCAATCAACACACAATACCCCATAATGACATCACAATACCCCATAATGACAAAGCGAAAAAAGGTTGTTAGAAATTTGGGCAAATGTTTAAAATAAAAAAACAGAAATGCCTTATTTACATAAGTATTCAGACCCTTTGCTATGAGACTCGAAGTTGAGCTCAGGTGTATCCTGTTTCCATTGATCGTCCTTGAGATGTTTGTACAACTTGATTGAAGTCACACACCTGTCTATATAAGGTTCCACAGTTGACAGTACATGTCAGAGCCAAAACCAAGCCATGAAGTAGAAGGAATTGTCCGTAGAGCTCCGAGACAGAATTGTATCACGGCACAGATCTGGGGAAGCATACCAAAACATTCTGCAGCATTGAAGGTCCCCAAGAACACCGTGGCCTCCATCATTCTTAAATGGAAGAAGTTTGGAACCACCAAGCCAAACAGAGCAATCGGGGGAGAAGGGCCTTGGTCAGGGAGATGACCAAAAACCCAATGGTCACTGACAGAGCTCTAGAGTTCCTCTGTGGAGATGGGAGAACCTTCCGGAAGGACAACCATCTCTGCAGCCCTCCACCAATCAGGCCTTTATGGTAGAGTGGCCAGACGAAAGCCACTTCTCAGTAAAAGGCACAGGACAGCCCGCTTGGAGTTGTCAAAAGGCACCTAAAGACTCTCAGACCATGCGACACTAGATTATCTGGTCTGATGAAACCAAGATTGAACTCTTTGGCCTGAATGCGTCGCGTCTGGAGGAAACCTGGCACTATCCCTATGGTGAAGCATGGTAGCCTAGTAGTTAGAGTGTTGGGCCAGTAACTGAAAGGTTGCTAGATTGAATCCCCAAGCTGACAATGTAAAAATCTGTCGTTCTGCCCCTGAACAAGGCAGTTAGCCCACTGTTCCTAGGCCATCATTGTACATAAGAATATGTTCTTAACTGACTTGCCTAGTTAAATAAAGGTTAAATACATTTTTAAATAAAGGTTAAATACATTTTTAAATAAAGGTTAAATACATTTTTAAATAAAGGTTAAATACATTTTTAAATAAAGGTTAAATACATTTTTAAATAAAGGTTAAATACATGTAAATACATGTAAAATGGTGGCGGCAGCATCATGCTGTAGGGGTGTTTTTCAGTGGCAAAGATGAACGGAGGAAAGTACAGAGAGATCCTTGATGAAAACCTGCTCCAGAGCGCTTAGGACCTCAGACTGTTTCGAAGGTTCACCTTCCAAAAGGACAACAACCCTAAGCACACAGCCAAGACATGACTTTGGGACAAGTCTCTGAATGTCCTTGAGTGGCCCAGCCAGAGCTTTGACTTGAACCCGATCGAACAGCTCTGGAGAGACCTGAAAATAGCTGTGCAGCAACACTCCCCATCCAACCTGACAGAGCTTGAGAGGATCTGCAGAGAGGAATGGGAGAAACTCCCCAAATACAGGTGTGCCAAGCTTGTAGTGTCATACCCAAGAAGACTCAAGGCTGTAATTGCTGCCAAAGGTGCTTCAACAAAGTACTGAGTAAAGGGTCTGAATACTTATGTAAATGTGCTATTTCATTATTGTCTTGTTTTTTTACATTTGCAAATGTTTTTGCTTTGTCATTATGAGGTATTGTGTGTAGGTTGATGAGGGAAATAAACAATTGAATACATTTTTGTGTGAGGCTGTAGCCTAACAAAATATGGAAAAATTCAAGGGGTCTGAATATTTTCTGAAGGCACCGTATATATCACAGTGTCAAGGCATATGAACTAACAGGTTATAGAGTAAACAACGCAATTATCACAACTCACTGGCTTCCCCAGTGATTTTACCTACGCACTGCTACTGGCAGCCCCACGGCCCTAAAGGCAGCCCCATGGCCCTAAAGGCAGCCCCATTAAGGGCCGCCCCATGCCCCTAAAGGCCGCCCCATGCCCCTAAAGGCAGCCCCATGGCCCTAAAGGCAGCCCCATGCCCCCCTAAAGGCAGCCCCATGGCCCTAAAGGCAGCCCCATGGCCCTAAAAGGCAGCCCCATGCCCCTAAAGGCAGCCCCATGCCCCTAAAGGCAGCCCCATGGCCCTAAAGGCAGCCCCATGCCCCTAAAGGCAGCCCCATGGCCCTAAAGGCAGCCCCACGGCCCTAAAGGACTCCTCATGGCCCTAAAGGACTCCTCATGGCCCTAAAGGCAGCCCCACGGCCCTGAAGGCAGCCCCATGGCCCTAAAGGCAGTCCCATGGCCCTAAAGAACTCCCCATGGCCCTAAAGGACGCCCTATGATGAAATAAAAGTCTGTACGCACATCCAACATCCAATGATTGTAGCAAACAATGCACAAGCATTTCGCTACACTCGCATTAACATCTGCTAACCATGTGTATGTGACAAATAAAATTTGATTTGATTTGATTTGATTTGAACATTGGCCACCTCGGCTGAAATTAAATGTAGGCCTACATAAACATAATTCATGGCCATCAGGAGCAGTGGATTTGAATGACCTGAGCAGAGCCACACTCACTAGAAGACAATGTTTGATTTGTTCATCCACATGGCTGGACTCAACCTCATGTACACTGCACTCAACCTCAAGTACACTGCACTCAACCTCATGTACACTGGACTCAACCTCATGTACACTGCACTCAACCTCATGTACACTGCACTCAACCTCATGTACACTGCACTCAACCTCATGTACACTGCACTCAACCTCATGTACACCTTACAACCTCATCTCACTGGACTCAACATCATGTACACTGCACTCAACCTCATCTACACTGGACTCAACCTCATCATGTCAACCTCATCTGCACTGGACTCAACCTCATGTACACTGCACTCAACCTCATGTACACTGCACTCAACCTCATGTATACTGGACTCAACCTCATGTACACTGGACTGAACCTCATGTACACTGCACTCAACCTCATGTACACTGCACTCAACCTCATGTACACTGCACTCAACCTCATGTACACTGCACTCAACCTCATGTACACTGGACTCAACCTCATGTACACCTTACTCAACCTCATCTACACTGGACTCAACCTCATGTACACTGCACTCAACCTCATGTACACTGCACTCAACCTCATGTACACTGGACTCAACCTCATGTACACTGCACTCAACCTCATGTACACTGCACTCAACCTCATGTACACTGCACTCAACCTCATGTACACTGCACTCAACCTCATGTACACTGCACTCAACCTCATGTACACTGCACTCAACCTCATGTACACTGCACTCAACCTCATGTACACTGCACTCAACCTCATGTACACTGCACTCAACCTCATGTACACTGCACTCAACCTCATGTACACTGCACTCAACCTCATGTACACTGCACTCAACCTCATGTATACTGGACTCAACCTCATGTACACTGCACTCAACCTCATGTACACTGCACTCAACCTCATGTACACTGGACTCAACCTCATGTACACTGCACTCAACCTCATGTACACTGCACTCAACCTCATCTACACTGCACTCAACCTCATCTACACTGGACTCAACCTCATGTACACTGCACTCAACCTCATGTACACTGGACTCAACCTCATGTACACTGCACTCTGGCTGCTCGGCTCATTCAATCTCACTGCTGCTGACGTTTCATTTGTTTACAGCTTAGCCCTTAGAGACTGCATGGATTCTACAAGGTGTCGAAAGCATTCCACGGGGATGCTGGCCCATGTTGACTCTAATGCTTCCCACAATTAAGTCATGTCCTTTGGGTGGTAGACCATTCTTGATACACGGTAAACTGTTGAGTGTGAATAACCCAGCAGCGTTGCAGTTCTTGACACCCTTAAACCGGTGCGCCTGGCACCTACTACCATACCCTGTTCAAAGGCACTTAAATCTTGTGTCTTGCCCATTCACCCTCTGAATGTCACACATACACAATCCTACTCTTCATCTATACTGATTGAAGTGGTTTTAACAAACAACGTCAATAAGGGATCATAGCTTTCACGTGGTCAGTCTATGTCATGGAAAGAGCAGGTGTTCATGATGTTTTGTTCACTCAGTGTACACCACCCAGTGCATATTGGGTCATTTTTTTCTGTAGTTGAATAGAATGTTGGCGTAGTTGTGTGTTGTCGTGTTGTTTGTTTTCTTAGCTGTGTGGTACGCAGCATTTTTTCTCTGTGTAGTTTGTTTTCTTTGCTGTGTGGTACGCAGCATTATTTCTCTGTGTAGTTTGTTTTGTTTGCTGTGTGGTACACAGCATTATTTAGCTGTGTTGTTTGTTTTCTTAGATGTGTGGTACACAGCATTATTTCTCTGTGTAGTTTGTTTTCTTTGCTGTGTGGTACACAGCATTATTTAGCTGTGTTGTTTGTTTTCTTAGCTGTGTGGTACGCAGCATTATTTCTCTGTGTAGTTTGTTTTCTTTGCTGTGTGGTACACAGCATTATTTAGCTGTGTTGTTTGTTTTCTTAGCTGTGTGGTACACAGCATTATTTGTTGTAGTTGTGTAGTATTTTCCTGTGATTGTTGGTTGTTGCATAATGGTCTTGTTTGTTTTGCATCGTTGTGCGTTAAGTAGCATTTCTCATAGCTGTTTAGTAGGCCTGTCTTCCCCAACTACTTGAGTTACAGGCTATGTTTGCTTATCTAGTCTCGTTGTTCAACACTTACCATCCGGATTGGCCCTGCAGCCCCTGCAGACCAAGGTGGGGCTGTGTTCCACTGTCTCAGAGGAAATGCTCAGCTTGGTAGCCGGGTCCCTCCTGGGTTTGGGTGGGGGCTGCTTACGGGAGGTAGGGCTGCCCACCTCCTCCTCCCCACCACCGTTACTGCCCACCGAGTGTAGTGACTGGGAGCACACGGCAAAGCCCGGCTCGCAAGCAAGCTGCGGGGGGGCTGGCATGGTCATGGAGCCCATATGCAGGTGCTTCTCCTCGGTCACCACCTCTTCGCCCGTCCTGACAGAGAGAGAGAGGGAGAGAGAGAGAAATGTTTGTTATGATACATGACGAATGGCTATACTATTGACAGCATCTTGACTGGCTGCATCACTGCTTGAAATGTCAACTGCTTGGCAGACGACCGCAAGGCGCTACAGAGGGTAGTACGTACGGCCCCGAACATCACGGAGGCTGAGCTCCCTGCCATCCAGAACCTCTATACCAGGTGGTGTTAGAAGAAGGACCAACGTTTCGGCGTAAACGCTTATTGAGGAAGGCACAGTGATGTTGAAACGTCTGTGTTTTACCCAATAAATTTATATATACACTACCATTCAAAAGTTTGGGGTCACTAGGAAAAGTCCTTAATTTCTCAGAACAAGAATAGACTGACAAGTTTCAGAAGAAAGTCCTTTGTTTCTTGCCATTTTGAGCCTGTAATCGAACCCACAAATGCTGATGCTCCAGATACTCAACTAGTCTAAAGCCCAGTTTTATTTATTCTTTAATCAGAACAACAGTTTTCAGCTGTGCTAGCATACAGTAGTTGCAAAAGGGTTTTCAAATGATCAGTTAGCCTTGTTTAAAAGGATAAACTTGGATTAGCTAACACAACGTGCCATTGGAACACAGGAGTGATGGTTGCTGATAATGGGCCTCTGTACGTCTATGTAGATATTCCATTCACAATCAGCCGTTTCCAGCTACAATAGTCATTTACAACATTAAATGTCTACACTGTATTTCTGATCAATTTGATGTTGTTTTAATGGACCAAAAAATGTGCTTTTCTTTAAATATATTTATAAACTGGGTAGTTTGAGCTCTGAATGCTGATTGGCTGACAGCCATGGTATATGAGACCGTATATCACGGGTATGACAAAACATGTATTTTTACTGCTGTAATTACATTGGTAACCAGTTTATAACAGCAATAAGGCACCTCGGGGGGTTTGTGGTATATGGCCAATATACCACGGCTAAGGGCTGTATCCAGGTACTCAGCGTTGCGTTGTGCATATGAACAGTCCTTAGTCGTGGTATATTAGCCATATACCACACCTCCTCTGGCCTTTTTGCTTAAATATAGAGTGTGCGACTGTCTTTATTTAATTTTATAACATTCAAAAAGAGTAAACAGATGTAGTTAGTTACTGTGACAAAGATGTATCTTTAAAGGTGGAATCTGCAGTAGGGCCAATGGCTCACCGCTGTTATTGTTTTATCATGCAGCATGGTAAAACAACAATCTCTATATATTGGTTATTGTTTTATTATGCAGAGCTGAGGAGCATCGTGCAGCATGGTAAAACAACAATCTGAACGTATTGGACTCTTCTATCACACGTGCGATGATGACAGAGGGGAAAACACTGTGTTTGTTTTTTGCACTAACTTCTTTGTTGTTGTAATATCTCTAACAGAAGTGGCTGTTTCACCATGAAGGATTCCAGCTTTAGAAAACTTTAAACATCACCAATACATCAGTCCTTCCCTCTGGAAGTCTGTCCTTTCACAAGACCTTGAACCCAAAATAATAGCACACAGCGGTCTACTGGGATGTGTGTGTGATGTGTGTTTGATGTGTGTGTGTGTGTGTGATGTGTAATGTGTGTGTGAGTGTGTGTGTGTGTGTGTGTGTGTGTGTGTGTGTGTGTGTGTGTGATGTGTGTGTCTGGGTGTGCGGGTTTCTGCACCTAGTCTCTTTGTGAAGGCTCAAATGATGGAAGCGACCAACAATGAGAACCACATTGGTGCCAATCAGCCGAGAGAAAATCTCTCTGTGGGTTGCCATTGATTTGTGTTTAACTCTGCGCACGGTTAGCTCAGCGCTCCCAAAACCCAGAGACACGATGGAAGTCCCCCACTACAGCCACCTTCAATCCCCTCTTTAAATACAAGGATGATTGGTCTGAATAGAGCGGCTGTTGTGGCAGGGTGGGGCTTTTGACAGTCACAGGACTGTACTGGCCAGAGAGTACAGAGTAGATTTCTCACTGCCAAAAGGTGGAGACTTTTGCGTCATTTAAAATGTTTTTTTATTTTTTATTTTTTATTATTTAGGTCACCAGCAAATGAACAGAAGACGTCACTGAGATAATTGGAAAGTTTAAATGCAGTTTGGAAATGACGAGGCCGTTAGACCTCGTTATTTCTCTTCTATCATCAGATTGGGAAATGTGTTCAATAGGGTTTATTGGTCAGCACTTCCATTAGATACAAAACAACACTACACTGAACGATAGAAAAACAAAATAGCCGAACAACTATTGTCTCTCCAACAACACAACTAGGGCACTTTTTGCATATGCACACACCCACACACCCACACACCCACTCACCCACTCACCCACACACCCACTCACCCACTCACCCACACACCCACACACCCACTCACCCACTCACCCACTCACCCACACACCCACACACCCACTCACCCACACACCCACACACCCACTCACCCTCTCACCCACTCACCCACTCACCCACTCACCCACACACCCACTCACCCACACACCCACACACCCACACACCCACCCACTCACCCACACACCCACACGCCCACTCACCCACACACCCACTCACCCTCTCACCCACACACCCACACACCCACACACACACACCCACACACCCACACACCCACTCACCCACTCACCCACACACCCACAGACCCCACACACACCCACTCACCCACACACCCACACACCCACACACCCACTCACCCCACACCCACCCACACACCCACACACCCACTCACCCACACACCCACACACACACCCACTCACCCACACACCCACACACCCACTCACCCACACACCCACTCACCCACTCACCCACTCACCCACACACCCACTCACCCACACCCACTCACCCACACCCACTCACCCACTCACCCACACACCCACACACCCACACACCCACTCACCCACTCGCCCACTCACCCACACACCCACACACCCACTCACCCACACACCCACACACCCACTCACCCACACACCCACTCACCCACACACCCACTCACCCACTCACCCACACACCCACACACCCACTCACACAGAAACTGCTGTGCGTCGTCCACACTGTGTTGAATATGTAATTCCTTCTCAGTGCATCTTTCTCAGTAGGCGCTCAAGTACAACTCAAACTCCTCACTGGACTGGAGTTTTCATCATGTCAGTAGAACAGAGTTCAACCCTGAGGGGTTAAGTCCCAGAGTTTATCCAGTAATGACACAATAAATCAATGCTTTAGTCCAAATAAAAAAGTAGTTGTGACATTTAAGTGACAATTTGTGCTCACAAGTGCTTGGATGGGTGGTTGTGGGTTTGCAGTGGGTGTTTGGGTGTGGTGTGGGTGTGCGGGGGTGTTTGGGTGTGGTGTGGGTGTGCGGGGGTGTTTGGGTGTGTGTGTGTGAGACATTACTGACTCCCACTGACTCTGAGCCAGCTGCTGAGCTGGGGGTTGGGGGTTGGGGGGGGGGGTCATTGGTCAGAGGCTTAACTTTGCCTAGCAACTGGGTATCCACGGACAGCAGACACAAAACCAGCCTCCGGACTCCTCCACATAACAAACGCACACGTGCACACCTCAAACATACTCAGGAGACTACAACTCCCAAGTCTCAAACTCCCATCTGTAGTCCTTAACCCGCAGAACTCCCTTGAGTGCTGACATATAACGGCTACCGTCCTCCAGCTATCAAACCTATCACACATATCACCTGATGATCCCAAGACCTCAGGGCATCAATCACGACAGTGGAGCGCTACCAGTCCATGATAGATGTGGCATTGAACTCACATTTTTTCAAGATCAGGAAGAGAAAGAAAAATCCCACGGCTCTCCGTGTGTATTCCTGTTTAAGCCTGGTGCCCAGAGGAGCTTTGCACTAGCTGATGTTATGTAGCCCAGACAGTGGACATTTTCAAAACACTCTCTTTGCAAACTTTTATATTGTTCTTTTTTAAATCATAAAACACACTAAACCTGGTCTCTGAAAGGCAGGAGTTGTTTTCCCCATGTAGTAAATCACGTCACGTAGCTGTAGCACTTTAATTAGTCAAGTCTGCAGAAATTATCATAATAACCTATGTAATAACATGAACCTTTGTAATAACATGAACCTTTGTAATAACATGAACCTATGTAATAACATGAACCTTTGTAATAACATGAACCTTTGTAATAACATGAACCTATGTAATAACATGAACCTACATAATAACATGAACCTATGTAATAGCATGAACCTATGTAATAACATAAACCTACGTAATAACATGAACCTACATAATAACATAAACCTACGTAATAACATTAGAATTTGAAAAAAAACATTGTCCAGGCAATATGGAAATGTGGCTTTACATGAACAGGGTGGTACTTAATTCATGTACTCTGTAGAAATGGTAACAATAAGGTAATAATACCATTCATAGGTCATAAGAATTCAACTCTGCTTCTACCACACAGCTGTCTGCAGGAAAACACTTGTGAATATTAACACAGTAGTGCGTGTCAGGTGTTTAACTGGTGGAGTTATATATAGGATATTTACCAGTGATTGGCTGGACCACAGATCACAGGTGCACTTGGAACAGTTGGATGGAGGGTTGTCATTGGGCAGTTCTGGTTTTGTGTAAATAGGCTACTTGAGTCTCTATAGGACATGGAACGCACAACACGACACCAACAAGTGATAGAACTGGGTTTATGTATGTATGTGTGTGTGTGTGTGTGGGTGGGTGTGTGTGTGTGAGACAACAAACACAGTGATATGCACAGACTTTTTCCTCACACACACACACACACACACAAACCCAGTTATTTTGTTTGTTGGTGTTGTATTGTGCGTTCAAACAGAGACTCAAGTGTTGACCCAGAACCAGAACTGCCCAGCTACAACCCTGTGTGTATATCCCTGTGTGTGTGAATAACTACTCCTTCAGATACAAGGAAAACACCAATGGGATGGCAATACACGCAGGAAGAACCTCCTCACTCAAACCGACGTGGTGATCTGATTGGCCTGTGGCTGTTCCAGCTGTCACCAGGCAGAACACATCTCCTGCTAGCAAGCAATTCACACTTAATCTCCTTCTAACAGGTTTTTTTTTCTCTGCCCCTCCCTCTCCTATCTTTCTGTCTCTCCCATTCGCTCTCTCTTTTACCCCCCTTTCTCTGCCCCTCCCTCTCCTATCTTTCTGTCTCTCCCATTCGCTCTCTCTTTTACCCCCTTTCTCTGCCCCTCCCTCTCCTATCTTTCTGTCCCTCCCATTCGCTCTCTATCTTTACCCCCTTTCTCTGCCCCTCCCTCTCCTATCTTTCTGTCTCTCCCATTCGCTCTCTATCTTTACCCCCTTTCTCTGCCCCCCCCTCCTATCTTTCTGTTCTCTCTCCCCTCCTCTCTTTTGGTCTCTCCTGTTCTCTCTCTATTTTCACCAAACCCTCTCTCTCTCCCTCCCTCTCCTCTATTTCTGCCTCTCCCATTCTCTCTCTCCCTCCGTCAGCTACTGTAAAAATGTGTTGTCTCATTGACCTACTAATAGGCCTCATGAAAAATCAAGCTATCATTTCATATTCTTCCTCTAGCTACTGGGCATTAATATTTTACATTGACAACAGCTGAGAGACGGCTAGAGAAATATCGGGACACTAGATATCACTTTCACCTCCCTTGGAATTGACACAGAGTTAGGATGACAGACTCGCTTTTTGGTGTGCTAACTTTTGCCATGTGTTTTGAGTGAAAAGTTATAGTTATGGAGTTTGTTCTAAAAAAAAACGTTACATCATATGACTGAAGGACCTAGGATTTTGTGCTTGAAAACGTGGACTTGCTCAAATAGAATTTGCTCATAGACATGTACTCGTATAAACAGTGTTGTGAGTATACAGATAACGAATAGAAAAAAGGACACAGCTGACACCCCTCTATAATATTAGGAGTCAACTGCAGTTGGAGTCAGCTTTACTATCAGAACAAGTGACTAAATGACCATAGGCTTTAGGGCTTTAAGGCTCTGTGTCACGCCCTGGTCGAAGTATTTTGTGTTTATCTTTATTTATTTGGTCAGGCCAGGGTGTGGCATGGGTTTTTGTATGTGGTGTGTATATATGGGGGATTGTAGCTAGTGGGGTGTTCTAGATAAGTCTATGGCTGTCTGAAGTGGTTCTCAATCAGAGGCAGGTGTTTATCGTTGTCTCTGATTGGGAACCATATTTAGGCAGCCATATTCTTTGAGTTTGGTGTGGGTGATTGTCCTTAGTGTCTTTGTTCCTGTCGCTGTGTTAGTTGACACAAGTATAGGCTGTTTCGGTTTTCGTTACGTTTATTGTTTTGTAGTGTTTTGTGTGTATTCGTGTTACGTTTGTTTGATTAAACATGGATCGCAATCTACACGCTGCATTTTGGTCCGACTCTCCTTCACACCTAGAAAACCGTTACACTCTGCATACACTCAACAATCTCAACAACATTTGCAGAGCTCACCAGTGGGGTATACCACAAAGCAGGTTCAATGAGTTAGCCAGCTAAACGTGCCTAAACAGTCTGAAATATTACTATTTATTGTTTTGAAGATATACTTGAAATGGGTACGGTATAATTGACTCAACAACTAAAAAAAAAACATATCTAAGTTTAGTTTTCTTAATGAACCAGAAAATCAATAGTTATTTGCGGTTATTTATCAAAGCTAACTGGCTAACTCATTGAGCCTGCTTTGTAGTACAGCTCTCAGGTGAAAGCAATCAATACCCTACGAGGTTTAAGATAAGCGATGACTGTTCCAGCTTTGAAAACGTATCTCTCAGATGTTGCAGAGACTTTGGCAACATGTAGAAAGGGAATCTGTCGAGGAACTCTCCTTCCACTGTCAGCATGTAGCATTAGAAAGCACACACAGACACACACAAGCAGACCCCACCAGCTCTATATCCACTGAGTCTGCTATGATCTATCACTGGCGAACCACACACTTCGACTCCACAGCGCCTACTTGTTGACACACAACCAAGGCTCGCGGTGTCCATGTGCTGCCCACGTTGTGCGCCTGCTTGCTATTCGCTGATCTTTCAGATGCCCACGTGGTGCGCCCGCTTGCTATTCGCTGAGCTTTCAGATGTCCACGTGGTGCCGCTACATATTCGCTTTCATCGGGACAGAGAGCGAAAGAGGACAAAAGACATTTGCAAGATGTTCCAACGTTTTGTAGGACTGTTTTATAAACAATGTATCACACGACTGAAATGACCGACTTTCAGTTAGTGAACATGTATGCCTGGTTTTGAGTTTTGGATCACATGTCTTCCATCATTACCCAGTTAACACGTATGTTACGATTATCGTTGGTGGAAGAAGGTGAGGACCAAGGTGCAGCGTGGTACGTGTTCGGCATTTTATTAAATATAACTGAACACTAGATAACAACGTAACAAAAGGCACAACTGAAACAGCTCCGTCAGGTGCAACACACACTAGTCACACCTTGGCCTAACCAAAATAGAGAATAAAAAAGCCTCTCTATGGCCAGGGCGTGACAGTGTAACTTTGCCTATAGTTCTGTTGATGTTAAAAACAACTATACACAAACCACACACTTAGTGTATTTATATCCAATAGTGAACGTGGGCTCATTCATCGATTTTATGATCACAATCCCCCTAATTCTAGCCTGGTCCCAGATCTGTTTGTGCTCCTGTGGCCACTGTCATCTGTTTGTGCTGTCTTGCCAAGTCCTATGGTCCTATGGCTATACGACACAAACAGACCTGAGACCAGGCTACCCTAACACTACTCTCCAAATCAGAAGTAGACCAGACTACCCTAACACTACTCTCCAAATCAGAAGTAGACCAGGCTACCCTAACACTACTCTCCAAATCAGAAGTAGACCAGGCTACCCTAACACTACTCTCCAAATCAGAAGTAGAGCAGGCAGGGACAACCTCTAGCCAAGGACAAGTCCTAAATAAGTCAGGAAGTGACAAATTAACTCTACTCCCTAGAGAGGCCTGCGCCAACCCACTGGCACCCCAAAATATGGCAATATGCCATAGTCAAAGAGATACACACACACACACACACAACCCGTTAACACACACACAACCCATTAACACACACACACAAACACAAACCATTAACACACACACACACACAACCTATTAACACACACACACACACAACCCATTAACACACACACACACACAAGAAACACATACATTACACAGACTCTTTCCTCTGCAGGATGTGTGACGACTCAACAAGTCAGGTATTGACATTTGACCAACGCAGCCAAGACATCGCTTCAAATCAGAATGAGGGGAAATCTGAAGACTCTGGTTACATGGCATTGTAAAACTTCCATGGCTGCCATGGCACAATGCATCAACTTAAACCTGTGACTTTACAGGGATGCAATGTATTAGTGGATCTAGATATAACTGGACAAGCATGCGATGTGTTGAGGTGTGGGTGTGTGTTGAGGTGTGGGTGTGTTGAGGTGTGTGTGTGTTGAGGTGTGGGTGTGTTGAGGTGTGGGTGTGTGTTGAGGTGTGGGCGTGTTGAGGTGTGGGTGTGTTGAGGTGTGGGTGTGTTGAGGTGTGTGTGTGTTGAGGTGTGGGTGTGTTGAGGTGTGGGTGTGTTGAGGTTTGGGTGTGTTGAGGTGTGTGTGTGTTGAGGTGTGTGTGTGTTGAGGTTTGGGTGTGTTGAGATGTGTGTGTGTTGAGGTGTGGGTGTGTGTTGAGGTGTGGGTGTGTTGAGGTGTGTGTGTGTGTGTGTTGAGGTGTGGGTGTGTTGAGGTGTGTGTGTTTTGAGGTGTGGGTGTGTGTTGAGGTGTGGGTGTGTTGAGTGTGTTGAGGTGTGTTGAGGTGTGTGTGTGTTGAGTGTGTTGGGTGGGGGTTGAGGTGTGGGTGTGTGTGTGGGTGTGTTGAGGTGTGTGTGTGTTGAGGTGTGGGTGTGTTGAGTTGTGGGTGTGTTGAGGTGTGGGTGTGTTGGTGTGGGTGTGTTGAGGTGTGGGTGTGTTGAGGTGTGTGTGTTGAGGTGTGGGTGTGTTGAGGTTTGGGTGTGTTGAGGTGTGTGTGTGTTGAGGTGTGGGTGTGCAACATCTCACATCTATAGACAAGCATGACCAGTCTGTATGTGTGGATCTTGACAAGCATGACCAGTCTGTATGTGTGGATCTAGATATAACTGGACAAGCATGACCAGTCTGTATGTGTGGATCTAGATAGAACTGGACAAGCATGACCAGTCTGTATGTGTGGATCTAGATATAACTGGACAAGCATGACTAGTCTGTATGTGTGCATCTAGATATAACTGGACAAGCATGGCCAGTCTGTATGTGTGGATCTAGATATAACTGGACAAGCATGACCAGTCTGTATGTGTGGATCTAGATATAACTGGACAAGCATGACCAGTCTGTATGTGCGGATCTAGATATAACTGGACAAGCATGACCCGTCTGTATGTGTGGATCTAGATAGAACTGGACAAGCATGACCAGTCTGTATGTGTGGATCTAGATATAACTGGACAAGCATGACCAGTCTGTATGTGTGGATCTAGATATAACTGGACAAGCATGACCAGTCTGTATGTGTGGATCTAGATATAACTGGACAAGAATGACCAGTCTGTATGTGTGGGTCTAGATATAACTGGACAAGCATGGCCAGTCTGTATGTGTGGATCTAGATATAACTGGACAAGCATGACCAGTCTGTATGTGTGGATCTAGATATAACTGGACAAGCATGACCAGTCTGTATGTGTGGATCATTTCTCAAAGTGTCCTGTAGGTGTATGCACGCATTTTAAGACTCCTACCTTCTTCCTGTTTTCTCTTCTTGTCCTGTTTCTCCTGTAGGTAAATCCTGTTCCTCTCATTCCTGCCGTGGTCCAGGTTCTGAGAGACCAGCCCGCTGTAGGTTCCTAGTCCACTATCTTCAACATCCAGGTTCTGGGAGACCAGCCCGTTGTAGGCTCTTAGTCCACTATCTTCAACATCCAGGTTCTGGGAGACCAGCCCGTTGTAGGCTCTTAGTCCACTATTTTCAACATACTGGACAAACCTCAGAGTTTCTTCCTGTTTGGAGCGATTCGACAACCTTCTGAAAAGCATAATAAAGAAATGTTAATGACATCGTGGCTCAGTGACGTTTCTGGTGTCTGGTGGCTGGTTTCTGGTTGCTGTGTCTGGTGGCCTTGCTGGGTTCGTTGCCTGTAAAGGGTTGTTAGTATCTGTGGCAGTTGTTGGTCAAAGTTTCATCAGTATCCCCGGAGCTGTACAATGCAAACCCAGGGACTGCGGTTGAAAATGAGCCGACTGGCTAAAACCGGCACTTTTACTGAAATGTTGATTAATCTGCACTGTCCCTGTAAAAAATACCCAAGCGCACAAACAATTCTGGAGGGGTCCACTCTCTAGTCGGTTTTTGTCCTGACTGTTTTCTCACTCTCTGATAAATGACTTCCATTGATCAAGAACTTACTGATGAAATAAGAAAACCAAATGACACAGAACCGAATGACACAGTAGCTTTAGGGCAACAACAGTACTGAGAAATCCTTTAGAGTCATGCACCACGAACACAGGATATCACACATTGTGGTACTGATCGCATTTATGTGCATTCCTGGATTTACACAAAGAACTGCTGCGATTCCTGATCAAATGATCGGGCTTGTGCTTTTATCTGATTCTCAAAAAAATATGATTCTTTATAGGATTCCTCCACAAACACTTGTGCGGCACAGACGAGCTGCGTGAATTGGAATGCTCCATTGAAATAACCTGGGTGTTGGGGTTAGTGGGTTTAACTGCATGTGGAGCAGTCGGTTCTGTCTCTCCGTGAATTGGAATGCTCCATTGAAAAAAATACTTTTCCCTGACGTCAGATCAACTGCGATCCCTTTGATTTCTTGCTCTCAAGTGAGGAGAATGGACGATGAACATAACACTGTTTACAGTCACATTCAAACACACCACTGATATAACACTGTTTACAGCCACATTCAAACACACCACTGATATAACACTGTTTACAGCCACACCACTGATATAACACTGTTTACAGCCACACCACTGATATAACACTGTTTACAGCCACACCACTGATATAACACTGTTTACAGCCACACCACTGATATAACACTGTTTACAGCCACATTCAAACACACCACTGATATAACACTGTTTACAGCCACACCACTGATATAACACTGTTTACAGTCACACCACTGATATAACACTGTTTACAGTCACACCACTGATATAACACTGTTTACAGCCACACCACTGATATAACACTGTTTACAGCCACACCACTGATATAACACCGTTTACAGTCACATTCAAACACACCACTGATATAACACTGTTTACAGTCACACCACTGAGCATCTAATGATGTGTTGTGGGATTCAATGTGTGTGTGTGTACCGGTAGGTGTGTGTAGATGCAGAGTGTATACTATGCTGTTTGAGGGAGTGAATGTGTGTGTGTACCGGTGTGTGTGTGTGTACCGGTATGTGTGTTTGTGTGTTTATGTGTATATATATATATATATATATATATATATATATATATATATATATATATATATATACATATGTGTGTATGTGTATGTGTGTGTGTGTTGTTTGTTTATGTGGATGTATGTATGTATATATATATATATGTGTGTGTGTGTGTGTGTGTGTGTGTGTGTGTGTGTGTGTGTGTGTGTGTGTGTGAGAGAGAGAGAGAGAGAGTCAGAGAGGAGAGCAGACAGATGTAGATTACATGGCCTCAACTCAGAGAGACCAGCATCTACTGCATCACCATACCTCTACTGTCAGTCGGTTCTGTCTCGCCATGAATAACCTGGGTGTTGGGGTTAGTGGGTTTAACTGCATGTGGAGCAGTCGGTTCTGTCTCTCCATGAATAACCTGGGTGTTGGGGTTAGTGGGTTTAACTGCATGTGGAGCAGTCGGTTCTGTCTCTCCATGAATAACCTGGGTGTTGGGGTTAGTGGGTTTAACTGCATGTGGAGCAGTCGGTTCTGTCTCTCCATGAATAACCTGGGTGTTGGGGTTAGTGGGTTTAACTGCATGTGGAGCAGTCGGTTCTGTCTCTCCATGAATAACCTGGGTGTTGGGGTTAGTGGGTTTAACTGCATGTGGAGCAGTCGGTTCTGTCTCTCCATGAATAACCTGGGTGTTGGGGTTAGTGGGTTTAACTGCATGTGGAGCAGTCGGTTCTGTCTCTCCATGAATAACCTGGGTGTTGGGGTTAGTGGGTTTAACTGCATGTGGAGCAGTCGGTTCTGTCTCTCCATGAATAACCTGGGTGTTGGGGTTAGTGGGTTTAACTGCATGTGGAGCAGTCGGTTCCGGTTCGCTACAGAGACTACTCATTTTGAAAGGGCAGTTTTGAATCACTGTCACAGACAGACAAGAGACAGATGGCAGTGGTATAATTACAACTTGTAGCTGTTAATACTGCACAAATGTACCTCAAAGTCTAAGTTTATCGTTGGTGCTCAGGCACAGAGTGCTCTTGCAGGATTCAAAACTCTACTGGAGCTGAATTAAGCCTCTGTAATCCCTGTAAACCTGCATCGCTGCACTCAGCTCGTTTATCACATTGTTTTTCAATGAAACCTTGCAGCCGTTTGTCCTCCTCTGGTCTTACACATATTTTCTCTTTCTTTCCTCTCTTCATATCAGATAAATCTTTGTTTACATACCCTACATTACTCATCTCATATGTATATACTGTACTCTACACCATCTACTGCATCTTGCCTATGCCGTTCTGTACCATCACTCATTCATACTCATTCATATATCTTTATGTACATATTCTTTATCCCTTTACACTTGTGTGTATAAGGTAGTAGTTTTGGATTTGTTAGTTAAGATTACTCGTTGGTTGTTACTGCATTGTCGGGACTAGAAGCACAAGCATTTCGCTACACTCGCATTAACATCTGCTAACCATGTGTGTGTGACAAATAAAGTTGATTTGATTTGATTTGATTTTGATCTGTTGGAGAAGCTCTCAATCTATTCTGTTAAAAAAAGTTGTTCTGCAGCTCTGATGCAAAACCACATCCTCTCTTTCCCTCACTACCTCTCACTTTTTACTTTCCCGTCCTCTCAGCCCTCTTTGCCCTTCTCCTCTCAGCCCTCTTTGCCCTTCTCCTCTCAGCTCTCTTTGCCCTTCTCCTCTCAGCCCTCTTTGCCCTTCTCCTCTCAGCCCTCTTTGCCCTTCTCCTCTCAGCCCTCTTTGCCCTTCTCCTCTCAGCCCCTTTGCCCTTCTCCTCTCAGCCCTCTTTGCCCTTCTCCTCTCAGCCCTCTTTGCCCTTCTCCTCTCAGCCCTCTTTGCCCTTCTTTGCCCTCTTTCCCCTTCTCCTCTCAGCCCTCTTTCCCCTTCTCCTCTCAGCCCTCTTTCCCTTCTCCTCTCAGCCCTCTTTGCCCTTCTCCTCTCAGCCCTCTTTCAGCCCCTTTGCCCTTCTCCTCTCAGCCCTCTTTGCCCTTCTCCTCTCAGCCCTCTTTCCCCTTCTCCTCTCAGCCCTCTTTGCCCTTCTCCTCTCAGCCCTCTTTCCCCTTCTCCTCTCAGCCCTCTTTGCCCTTCTCCTCTCAGCCCTCTTTCCCCTTCTCCTCTCAGCCCTCTCCTCTCGTTGGCTGTAGCTGTTGGTTCTCCGAGCTGCAATTTTCTCAAAACAGAAATGACAGCGGCACACTATGTCCGTATCTAGGCAACGGTGTCACACGGGAGAAGGGGATGTGCTCGATCGGTGTCAAAAAAATGTCACTGCCGGCGCACTCATTATACAGAGGATCAGGTAACAAAGGTAAATCCTATTAACTCAATGGCACTGCTAGGGAAAGGTGTGTGTGCATGCCCAAGCGCGCGCGTGTGTGTGTGTGTGTGTGTGTGTGTGTGTGTGTGTGTGTGTGTGTGTGTGTGTGGTGGTACTTACAGTAGAGCTGTAAGTACAGCTTTGGAGGGCCAAAGCAATGTTCTCCAGGTGGGTCCAGTGCGAGCCGCAGAACAAATCAGCCAGATCTCGGAGCACATGTACAGAAAGCCACTTCAATCCACAGGGAAGCCCAGTAGCCATTGTACGCTCCCAACAGCTGGGCTTGCTCAAAGGAGTCCTCCAGGGCCAGGGCGGTGACAGGGGGTAGCGAGGCCTGTGGATGCCCAGGCCAGTGTTCCCTCCCCTGGGTAGCCAGAAAGACCCAAGGCCCCTGTCCAAACAATGCTATACTCCAACCCAGGAGCCAGCTTTACACTCATCTGCACACACATGGACAGACCCTACCAGCATCACACACATGGACAGACCCTACCAGCATCACCCACACATAGACAGACCCTACCAGCATCACACACATAGACAGACCCTACCAGCATCACACACATGGACAGACCCTACCAGCATCACACACATCGACAGACCCTACCATCATCACCCACACATGGACAGACCTTACCAACATCACCCACACATAGACAGACCCTACCAGCATCACACACATAGACAGACCCTACCAGCATCACACACATAGACAGACCCTACCAGCATCACACACATAGACAGACCTTACCAGCATCACAGACATAGACAGACCCTACCAGCATCACACACATTGACAGACCCTACCAGCATCACACACATAGACAGACCCTACCAGCATCACAGACATAGACAGACCCTACCAGCATCACACACTCCTTATGACATGCAGACTGAACACACTCTGGCGGCTCCTGGTGGGTTTCTGTCTGAACCGATCTGATGAACTCTTGGCTGTCCGGTTGTGTGTGACCCTCAGATGCAGTTAGTATCCGTAGTTGAGAAGCAGAGCGGTGTGTGTGTCAGGGGGGTGTTCAGTCGGATCATCTCTCCGCTGTCTCTCTCATCAACACAGAAATCCACTCCACTAGCCTCAGCAGATGAGACCAGGCTTTATGAGCACGGATCACAAAGAACACGCCTACTCTACCTTCCTTCCTCCCAGCAAATCTCCTCCCTGTCTCCCTGACTCTCTCTCTCTCTCTCTACTAGTATCTTTCTGCCCCCTCCATCCCCTCTGCCTCCCTGACTCTCTCTCTCTCTCTACTAGTATCTTTCTGCCCCCCATCCCCCCCTCCATCCCCTCTGCCTCCCTGACTCTCTCTCTCTCTCTCTCTCTACTAGTATCTTTCTGCCCCCCATCCCCTCTGCCTCCCTGACTCTCTCTCTACTAGTATCTTTCTGCCCCCCATCCCCTCTGCCCCCATCCCCTCTGCCTCCCTGATCTTTCTGCCCCCCATCCCCTCTGCCTCTCTCTCTCTACTAGTATCTTTCTGCCCCCATCCCCCCCCCATCCCCTCTGCCTCCCTGACTCTCTCTCTCTCTCTCTACTAGTATCTTTCTGCCCCCATCCCCTCCCCCCATCCCCTCTGCCTCCCTGACTCTCTCTCTCTCTCTCTACTAGTATCTTTCTGCCCCCATCCCCTCTGCCTCACTGACTCTCTCTCTCTACTAGTATCTTTCTCTGCCCCCATCCCCTCTGCCTCCCCCTGACTCTCTCTCTCTCTACTAGTATCTTTGCCCCCATCCCCTCTGCCCCCCATCCCCTCTGCCTCCCTGCCTCCCTGACTCTCTCTCTCTACTAGTATCTTTCTGACTCTCTCTCTCTCTACCCCCCATCCCCTCTGCCTCCCTGACTCTCTCTCTCTCTACTAGTATCTTTCTGCCCCCATCCCCTCTGCCCCCCATCCTAGTATCTGCCTCCCCTCTGCCTCCCTGACTCTCTCTCTCTCTCTACTAGTATCTTTCTGCCCCCCATCCCCTCTGCCTCCCTGACTCTCTCTCTCTCTACTAGTATCTTTCTGCCCCCCCCATCCCCTCTGCCTCCCTGATCTTTCTGCCCCCCCCATCCCCTCTGCCTCTGACTCTCTCTACTAGTATCTTTCTGCCCCCATCCCCTCTGCCTCACTGTTGTCTTTCTGTCTATTTATCTGCTTTATATGGCTGCACTGCACTCACTGTGTGTGTTTTTCTCTTTCCAGCACCACGGAGAGTTCTCTTACCAGCAGCCTGGGTAGGTGGGTTGGAGAAGAGGGCGAGGGTGGGGTGGGGTGGGGGGAAATCGGTTCCTCCACTATTGCCAGGGTGTGACCTCAATAAACACAGCCTCCTCTTACCCCCCAGCTAGTAAACAAGACTGGGATACACACACAAAAAACACAGCACAATGAATTCACTGAGTTACATTCGCATGCATGTCTTCACACATGCATACCAAACAACTACTCTGTATGCACAAATGCAACAAAAACAACGAATGCACATAGACAACATTTCAGAAAGCACAGAAAAAAATCAACACATTTGCAGAACACAGCATCACCCCCATGCAACAATTTAAGCACACTGCACAAAAAAAAAATCGATGTTAACGCTGAAACATCCCTGGGGCAACACAGACGAATGTACCCAAAGCAGTTAGAGTTAGTGTTGTTGTGTGTTTGTTATGGGATGCTACTGCTGCTAGCTCTGTGTTTACAGTATGACTATCCAACATTTATTTCCTGAAGGGAATACTATCTAGTTGTTTGTGTGCTGGGAGGGTTGGGTACGAGGCGTGGGTATGAGGGGTTTGTACGGCTGGATTAACACTGAGGACACAAAGGGATTAGGGGAGTAGCGATCTGTTGTTTTCATCAATCCTACCTTTCGCCCCTCCCCTAACTTTCCCCCTCTCCCCCTCCCTCGGTCCCCCTCCCTCGGTCTGTGTTGGGACCAAAAATGAGTTGACAGAAGCAGGCGGTGGTGGAATTTAGGTTGGATTAGCAGTGATTTAGGGACGGCAGAGCAGGTAGGGGGCAGTGGAGGAGAGAAAGAGTCAAGGTTAAATGTCACAATAGTGAGTTAGAGATCTGTGTCAATTGAGTTAGTTATAGGGAATTGGGGGGATACCTAGTCAGTTGTACAACTGAATGCATTCAACTGAAATGTGTCTTCAGCATTTAACCCAACCCCTCTGAATCAGAGAGGTGCGGGGGGGCTGCCTTAATCGACATCCACGTCTTCAGCACCCGGGGAACAGTGGGTTAACTGCCTTGTTCAGGGGCAGAACGACCGATTTTCATCTTGTCAGCTCGGGGACTCGATCCAACAACCTTTTGGCTGCTTTCTTAGTAGGCTACTTATAGGTGTTACTGGCCCAACACTCAAACCACTAGGCTACCTGCCGCCCCAGTTTACATGTTAAAGATATATACAGAACATGAGAAAGTAAATCAGCAGTTGAGAGTTAGTTTAGTTTTAGTACCCTTTTAGCCCTACAAAAAGGAGCCAGAGTAAATGTGGAAAGATGTGTATATAGGGACTAGCTTTTGTAGGTACAGTATGGTTCAGTACCCAAATACTACAGTGTGGTTCAGTACCCAAATACTACAGTATAGTTCAGTACCCAAATACTACAGTATGGTTCAGTACCCAGTACTACAGTATAGTTCAGTACCCAGTATTACAGTATGGTTCAGTACCCAGTATTACAGTATGGTTCAGTACCCAGTATTACAGTATGGTTCAGTACCCAGTATGGTTCAGTACCCAGTATTACAGTATGGTTCAGTACCCAGTACTACTAAGAAAGCAGTCATATTTGAGGGCTAAGTACTCTCTCAACACATAATTTGTAAATAACATCCTATAGTTCCAGACTCGTATTACTACTAGTGGATGTAATGAAATCAAGCTTTATTTATACAGCACATTTCAGACATGGAAGGCAACGCAATGTGCTGCACAGGAAAAAAAACAAATAAAAAACAAATAAAATAAAGAAACTGAAATATGTACTACTGAAGGAATTTACCAAGGCCTAGTAACTTTTAGAGGGTTTATACATTGTGTTATGATAAACTGTAAGGTCTCCTCTTCAGGAAACCTCTGTGTGTGTGTGTGTGTGTACACCTGTTTTGAGTGTTGTGCCCTTCAGACACTATCAGAAGGCTGAAACCACCTACGCTCAGACTCCTCCTGTCTGGGCCCCACCGTGGCTGTCTGAGGTTCTGAGAATATGACTGGTTTCCTGAGAACACAAGGCTGCCGCAGGCCTGATGAAAACGGCCACCTGTCAGAGTTACAGGAGGTCTTAGACACTTTGCAGAACCTGGGGAGAGCTATAAGTTACAGGAGGTCTCAGACACTTTGCAGAACCTGGGGAGAGCTATAAGTTACAGGAGGTCTTAGACACTTTGCAGAACCTGGGGAGAGCTATAAGTTACAGGAGGTCTTAGACACTTTGCAGAACCTGGGGAGAGCTATAAGTTACAGGATGTCTCAGACACTTTGCAGAACCTGGGGAGAGCTATAAGTTACAGGAGGTCTTAGACACTTTGCAGAACCTGGGGAGAGCTATAAGTTACAGGAGGTCTTAGACACTTTGCAGAACCTGGGGAGAGCTATAAGTTACAGGAGGTCTTAGACACTTTGCAGAACCTGGGGAGAGCTATAAGTTACAGGAGGTCTTAGACACTTTGCAGAACCTGGGGAGAGCTATAAGTTACAGGAGGTCTTAGACACTTTGCAGAACCTGGGGAGAGCTATGCAGAAGTTACAGGAGGTCTTAGACACTTTGCAGAACCTGGGGAGAGCTATAAGTTACAGGAGGTCTTAGACACTTTGCAGAACCTGTCTTAGGGAGAGCTATAAGTTACAGGAGGTCTTAGACACTTTGCAGAACCTGGGGAGAGCTATAAGTTACAGGAGGTCTTAGACACTTTGCAGAACCTGGGGAGAGCTATAAGTTACAGGAGGTCTTAGACACTTTGCAGAACCTGGGGAGAGCTATAAGTTACAGGAGGTCTTAGACACTTTGCAGAACCTGGGGAGAGCTATAAGTTACAGGAGGTCTTAGACACTTTGCAGAACCTGGGGAGAGCTATAAGTTACAGGAGGTCTTAGACACTTTGCAGAACCTGGGAGAGTTATCATATACTGTACTCTGTACCAACTTCTGCCTACAATTGTATTACTAAAGGAGACTTTTAATACTTAAACAAGAGAGAGTCTGAGAGTCTGTGTTTCCTTTCTACTACAAATATATATAGAAGTTTGATAATTATATAGACCTGATCATCTGTTGAATATTTCTTTAACTTTATTTAACTAGGCAAGTGAGTTAAGAACAATTTCTTATTTTCAATGACAGCCTAGGAACAGTGGGTTAACTGCCTTGTTCAGGAGCAGAACTACAGATTTTTACCTTGTCAGCTCAGAGATTCGATCTTGCAACCTTTCAGTAACCAATATTGATCTGCTAATTGGCAGATTAGCCAGTCTCTCTAACCACTAGGCTACCTGCCTCACCTAATTGACCAACGCTACACAACAACCATAAGATGATAAACTAAAGAATAACAAAAACTGATTGACTAAAAAATACCCTAAGGAAAAGCAAAGCCAAAGAGGTGTGTTTTAAGATCTCTTTTAAATATGTCCACAGTTTCAGCCCCCCACAGGTTCTCTGGCAGGCTATTCCAGAGGGCTGGGGGCATAGTAACTAAAGGCTGCCTCTCCATGCCTCTTGGTCCCCTCAGGTTCTTTGGCAGAGGGCTGGGGGCATAGTAACTAAAGGCTGCCTCTCCATGCCTCTTGGTCCCAGGCTTTGGGATAGTTAAAAGGCCAGTGCCAGAGGACCTGAGGGACCTACTGAGAACATAACTTAAAAGCATGTCTGACATGAATTGGGGTGCACAATCGTGGATTTATTTAAAAACCAAAGAAGAATTTTAAAACTCACAGGCAGTCAGTGCAGAGACCTTAAAAACCCAGTTTTTTTTTTTTTTTTTTACTGTAAAGGAAATATCAGCCATGTTAATAGTGTCGCCCTCCTCTGTGGGCGACGTGGTTTGACTGGACAGACACAAAGCCAGCCGCTTCATCCAGAATCAGCCTGACCTTTTCCCCCCCAGCCTCAATGTACAGCGCCTCAAAAGGGGCCGTGTACTGACTGACAGAGGGTTAGGGTCGAAGGTCAATGCACGCAGCCTAAAGAGAACAGTCTGTTTTGTGTAACTCTATTAGTGCAACTCAACTGATTCTGGGGGGGGGGGGTCAGGGGTCAAAAGACAACTACTTCCAGATGTCAGTGTTGCAGCACACAATAGTTCACAGAGGATGTTATGATGCTACTGTATTTTGAGATGTGAAAAACGTGAATAACGTAGTCCTGGTTTAAAGGAGCACTCCTCAATCTATGTTTCTGCCTACACTGAGCCCCTAACAATGAACTGTTTGTACTGTAAACTGAGGTCAGGGTTTTGGTCGGCGTAACTGCCACTGAGGTAGGCTATGTGAATTCTGTTGTCACCACCGCCCTACCAAAATCGAGGAATAGAAATTGAGGAGTGCTCCTTTAAGGATGTTCATGTACTTCCAGAAGTGTAGATTTAAGTGATAGGAGGTAAGCTTTGCACATTGTTGATTTGGGTCATTGATTTACAGTAGACCTCATTAGGACAACTAATCAGGGGTGTCCCAATATTGAATTTACAGTACTCTAGTGTTTTTACAGTTCAGCCAAGCACGTAATGATTTAAACTAATATTGATCTGCTAATTGGCAAATGATGTGGCTATTAGCCAGTCAATAACAAAAGAACGAATGAAGCAAAATCATTTGGATCAGTCATCACACGTCAACATCAACTTGCATGTACATTTAAGGTACTGTACACAAGACCATTGAAATGTAGTGGAACCTACTGACGTGTCAGGCTGTTGATTCTTTATAATGAAGCTTCATAACAAGTGTCAATAGTTTGTTTGTGTGTAGGAGAACACAGAACGTCTGTCTGGTAGGAAAGGCTGCTTTTCTCTCCACATATAGACAGTGTTCAGGTGAGGATGAGGAGTTGAAGATGTTCATGTTGAAGATGTCAGATTCTCATTAAAGTTTCAGCGCAGCTTACTTCCACCCCATGTACACGGACACCTGACATACCGGAACACACACACACACACAAACCTAAACACACACACACACAAACTGGAACACACACACACCAACCGGAACACACACACACAAACCGGAACACACACACACACACACAAACCGGAACACACACACACACACCAACCGGAACACACACACACACACAAACCGAAACACACACACACAAACCTAAACACACACACACACAAACTGGAACACACACACACCAACCGGATCACACACACACAAACCGGAACACACACACACACACAAACCGGAACACACACACACACACACCAACCGGAACACACACACACAAACCGAAACACACACACACAAACCGGAACGCACACACACACACCAACCGAAACACACACACAAACCGAAACACACACACAC